>NC_090736.1:139937650-140115813 GCF_036898095.1 Palaemon carinicauda | reverse complement strand
TCATCCCTGGAGCAGTTTGTCTCGCTAGGGAGACTACACCTTCGGCCTCTCCAGTTCCATCTAGCCTCTCACTGGAACAAGGACAAGACGTTAGAGACGGTATCATTCCCAGTCTCCGAACCAGTAAAGGCATGCCTGAAATGGTGGGACAGCAATATCAGTCTGAGAGAGGGACTATCCCTAGCAGTCAAGAACCCAAACCACGTGTTGTTCTCAGACGCGTCGGATTTGGGTTGGGGTGCCGACCCTGGACGGTCGGGAATGCTCGGGTCTGTGGACCTCAAGTCAGAAGAGCATGCACATCAACGGCAAGGAGCTATTAGCAGTCCACTTGGCCTTGATGAAATTCGAAAGCTTTCTTCGAAACTAAGTGGTAGAGGTCAACTCAGACAACACCACAGCTTTGGCGTACATCTCCAAGCAAGGAGGCACACACTCCCTCACGCTGTACGAGATCGCAAGGGACCTTCTCATATGGTCAAGAAATCGAGGCATCTCCCTGTTTGACGAGATTCATCCAGGGGGACTTGAACGTCTTGGCAGACTGTCTCAGTCGGAGGGGTCAGGTGATACCCACGGAATGGACCCTCCACAAGGACGTGGGCAAGAGTCTTTGGGCTACTTGGGGTCAACCCACCATAGACCTCTTTGCCTCCTCGTTAACCAAAAGGTTACCAATCTATTGCTCACCAGTCCTAGATCCAGAAGCAATCCACATAGACGCGTTTCTACTGGATTGGTCTCATCTGGATTTATATGCATTCCCACCATTCAAGATAGTCAACAAGGTACTGCAGAAGTCCGCCTCTCACGAAGGGACAAGGTTGACGTTGGTTGCTACCTCTGGCCCGCGAGAGAGTGGTTCACCGAGGTACTTCAATGGCTAGTAGACATTCCAAGAAGTCTTCCTCTAAGGGTAGATCTCTTACGTCTGCCCCACGTAAGAATGTTCATCAAAGCCTCCCCGCGCTTCATCTGACTGCCTTCAGACTATCGAGAGACTCTCAAGAGCTCGAGGCTTTTCGAAGGAGGCAGCCAGTGCGATTGCGAGAGCTAGGAGAGCTTCTACCATCAGAGTATACTAGTCGAAGTGGGAAGTCTTTCGAGACTGGTGCAAGCCAGCATCTGTGTCCTCTTCCAGTACCTCTGTAGCCCAAATCGGAGATTTTCTTTTACATCTGAGAAATGTTCGCTCCCTCTCAGCTCCCACGATTAAGGGCTACAGGAGCATGTTGGCTTCGGTCTTTCGTCATAGAGGCTTAGATCTTTCCAACAATAAAGATCTCCAAGATCTCCTTAAGTCTTTCGAGACCTCTAAGGAACGTCGTTTGGCAACTCCTGGATGGAACTTAGACGTGGTCCTAAGGTTCCTCATGTCAGACAGGTTTGAGCCATTACATTCAGCCTCCCTGAAGGATCTCACCCTCAAGACGCTTTTCCTAGTGTGCTTGGCTTCGGCTAAAAGGGTCAGTGAAATTCATGCCTTCAGTAAGAACATCGGCTTTTCTACAGAAAAAGCCACATGTTCACTTCAACTTGGTTTCTTGGCAAAAATGAACTGCCTTCTCGTCCTTGGCCTAAGTCTTTTGATATACCTTGCCTGTCAGAGATCGTAGGCAACGAACTTGAAAGAGTGCTGTGTCCAGTTAGAGCTCTTAAGTTCTACTAGCTCGTACTAAGTCCTTACGAGGTGGATCTGAGGCATTATGGTGCTCAGTTAAGAAACCATCATTGCCTATGTCAAAGAATGCTTTGTCATATTTTATCAGATTTTTAATACGAGAGGCTCATTCTCACTTGAATGAAAAAGACCGATGCTTGCTTAAGGTTAAGACGCACTAAGTAAGAGCTATAGCAACTTCCGTGGCCTTTAAGCAAAATAAATCTCTGCAAAGTATTATGGACGCGACGTTTGGAGAAGCAAGTCGGTATTCACGTCATTTTACTTAAAAGATGTCCAGACTCTTTACGAGGACTGCTACACACTGGGTCCATTCGTTACAGCGAGTGCAGTAGTGGGTAAGGGTTCTACCACTACATTCCCTTAATTCCAATATCCTTTTAATCTGCTCTTGAAATGTTTTTTAATTGGGTTGTACGGAAGGCTAAGAAGCCTTTCGCATCCTTTTTTTATTTGGCGGGTGGTCAAATGTCATTTCTTGAGAGCGCCAGATTAGGGGTTTGATGAGGTCCTGTTGTATGGGTTGCAGCCCTTGATACTTCAGCTCCTGGGAGTCTTTCAGCATCCTAAGAGGATCGCTGGGCTTCGTGAGGAAGACAGACTAATAAGGCAGAGTAATCGTCTAAGTCAACTTCCTTACCAGGTACCTATATATATTTGGGTTTTGTTATGATATAACTGTCAAAAACTCTAAGCATATACGCTGTAAACTTAATTAACTCTGGTCTCTACCCACCTCCATGGGTGTGAATCAGCTATTATATATTCACCGGCTAAGTTAAATATTTAAAAATTATATTTTAATTATAAAATAAATTTTTGAATATACTTACCCTGTGAATATATAAATTAAAGGCCCCCCCTTCTCCCCGATAGAGACCCAGCGGGATGAGAAGAATTGGGTCTGTTTACATGTATATGCGGTATCTGGCCGATAGTTGGCGCTAGTGGGCACACCCGCAACCTTCATAGCGATCGCTCGCGAGTTTTTGTGGTTTTCTGTCGAGCCGCCGGAGGCTCAGCTATTATATATTCACCGGGTAAGTATATTCAAAAATTTATTTTATAATTAGAATATAATTTTAAACAAAAAAATAGCCCCATTTCATATAAAATAGGTTATTACAAATATTTTTTTTTATCATATTACAGTAGTCTGTATAATACTGTAAAGTTCAGTACAGTATGTTGTTGTTAGTCGTGGCGATGAAATTCTCACCAAACAAAACACGGCATTCGATTACAACAGCTGATTCATTCTCTCCTCTTCTCTCTCTCTCTCTCTCTCTCTCTCTCTCTCTCTCTCTCTCTCTCTCTCTCTCTCTCTCTCTTCGTGTTATATAATACTTACATATAGATGAAGAAACTAAAATTAGTTTTCTTAGTGTCAATAAAATACGAAACGAAAAAATTATGCCGAGTTTACATCCATTTCAATCATTGCTAAAAATACGGCATCCGATTTCATCAGCAAACCACTATTTTTTGGGAAACATCATTTTATTCTAGAAAATTGCTACTCTTTAAATAGTTAATTGCACATTAAGAAAGCGTGTACTTTTGTTTTTAAATTTCGGGTGTGTTTTAAAAATCGAGTATTGTTGACTACTTTTTGTTTTACTTTTGGCTGGGATCAGATCAGCTGACGTCTAGCTGCCGCTCTTGAGAGCGTACGAATACACTAACAAAGTATCGTTTATACCATTTCTTAACTTATTCAAACCGTCTATACAGTTGATATTACATAAGCACCAATGTGTTATAACCTATCAAATTTTTTTGTTTATTACGCGATAGTCGAACCACGAAGTAGCGAGGGATTACTGTAGTTCCAAACGGCCCGCCTCAGGATAAGATCCCTGCAATGGCGGCTAAGTCCCGGTGAATCAAGGCTCCGATTCTCCGGACTTCTGGTTCCTATATGATCCATGGAACTGACGGACCTTCGGTGGTGGCTGAACGACCTGAACCTTCAGAAGGAGTGATCTTCTCGTCCTCCCCCCGGATTTGACTCTGTTTTCGGATGCTTCAAAAGAAGGGTGGGGGGCCCACATTCTGAACCAAAGGATCTCAGGCCTCTGGTCAGAATCAGAAAAGTACCTCCACATCAACCTGCTAGAAATGAAGGCCGTTTTCCTGGCTCTTCAACAGTTCCAACGGCCCCTGACGGGCTACTCCGTAGTGGTGATGAGCGACAACACCATGTAGTGGCTTACATCAACAAGCAGGGAGGTACCTTTTCTCAACAGCTATCCCATCTTGCAGTAGAGATTCTGAGGTGGTCTGAAGTCCACTCGGTCACACTTTCGGCTCGCTTTATTCTGGGCAAGAGGAATGTGCTCGCCAACGCTCTGAGCAGAGCGACGCAGGTAGTGAGTACCGAGTGGTCTTTGGATCCTCAGCATAGCCAACAAAGTCCTGACTTTGTGGGGTTCCCCAACAGTAGATCTGTTCGCGACAGCCTTAAATTTCAAGCTGGCCCTGTACTGCTCTCCAGTCCCGGACCCAAGGCTCTCTGGCAAGATGCTTTTCAGCAGAGGTGGGACAACATCGACGTTTACGCCTTCCCACCATTCTGTCTGATGAGAAGGGTGCTCAACAAGACCAGACTATCGGTCAATCTCTCCATGACTCTTGGAATGGTTCCCGACCTTCTGCAGCTCCTGACAGAGCTTCCGAGGGAACTCCCCCCACGACACGAGCTACTCAGACAACCACATTGCAACATCTTTCACAAGGCCGTAGCGTCGCTTTGGCTTCACGCCTGGAGACTATCCAGCGTCTCCTCACGGAGAGAGGATTTTCGCAACAGATTGCGGACAGGATGTCTCGCCACCTACGCAAGTCCTCTATCGGAGTCTACCAGGCGAAGTGGAAAGTCTTCTGTGGTTGGTGTCGTGGGAGGGGTATCTCTCCTCTCGATGCACTATTCCAGCAATAGCAGAGTTCCTTGTTTATTTACGGGAGGAAATGCGCCTTTCAGTTCCGGCGGTGAAAGGCTATCGCTCAGCCTTAAGCCACCTATTGCATCGACTTCGTGTTTATGTAAAATCATGGAGAAGATGGTCAATGTAAAGTTGATGTGGTACCTTGAAAAGAAGGGTATTTTATCACCGATTCAATGTGGATTCAGAAAAATGCACTCAACAACTGATGCGTTAATAAGAATTGAGTCCTCTATTTGTGAAGCCTTTGCTTCCAAACAGCACCATGTGACAGTTTTTTTTTACCTTGAAAAGGCATATGATACCACATGGAGATATGGTATACTTAAAACAATTCATGAACTAGGATTAAAAGGAGAACTGCCACTATTTATTCAGTCATTTCTTTCGCATAGAGTTTTTCAAGTGAGAGTGGGGGAAACTCTATCAGAGAGTAAGTGTCAGGAAGGAGGAGTTCCTCAGGGGAGTGTGCTGAGTGTAACCTGTTTTCACTAGCAATTGATGGGATATCCTCAGTCATTCCCCGGGATGTTCTCTCAACATTATTTGTGGATGATCTCTCAATATCATTTGCTGGCACTAGAATGGCAATGGTTGAGAGAAAAATCCAACTCTCTATTGATAAAATTATCCAGTGGGCTGACATGAATGGATTCAAGTTCTCGACAAATAAAACTACCATTGTCCATTTTTGTCATATCCGGGGATTACATCCAGACCCGGATACCATGTGCAAGTGAAGCTAAATTTTTAGGTTTGATATTTGATTGTAGGCTTACATGGGTTTCTCACTTGAAAGTGTTAAAAGCTAAATGTGTTGAAGCTCTGAATATCTTAAAAGTATTGTCCCATACATCATGGGGGGCAGACCGCAATACTATTTTAAAATTATACAAGGCCTTAATTTTTCCAAAATTAGTTATGGATGTGAAATATATTCTTCAGCCACCCCAAGCCGGTTAAAAATATTAGATTCGATACATCATGCAGGTATTAGATTGTCTACAGGAGCTTTTAAAACCTCGCCTATCCCAAGTCTCCTGTTGATGCTGGAGAGTTACCTCTAGACCTTTACCGAATGTCTACCATTATTCAGTATTGGTTTAGATTGCAAAGACTCCTAACTCTCTAGCCTTTCAGATGGCAAGCCTTGTAAGACACGCATCATACTTTGAGTTGCACCCAAAATCTCCTCAACCTTATGGCTTTCGGGTGAAACGATTATTAAATAGTCTGGATATAATTAGAAGTAAGGTACTTCCATTCAAGGTATCATCACGCCTCCATGGAAATTACCCGAGATATCTTTTTGTAAATATTTTATTGGAGATAAGAAGAATATGTCAGACCTAGAAGCCAGGTCTCTTTTAATGAACATGTTAAAGAACATAGAGGATCAACTTTTATCTATACTGATGGCTCCAAATCTGATGCTGGCGTTGGATTTAGAGTACATAGTAGTGGTTTTAATTGTAGAGGTGCACTTCCTCTGACCGCTTCCATATTTACTGCCGAACTGTATGGCATATTAACCGCTATTGAGAAAATAGTGTTGGAGAAGGAGGGTAATTTTTATGTCCTTGAAGCTATAGAAGTTTTTAATTCTAATAACCCTCTAGTTTTTAAATATTTAACTTAGCCGGTGAATATATAATAGCTGAGCCTCCGGCGGCTCGACAGAAAAACACAAAAACTCGCGAGCGATCGCTATGAAGGTGCGGGTGTGCCCACTAGCGCCAACTATCGCCAGATACCGCATATACATGTAAACAGACCCAATTCTTCTGTCGGTCTGATCGACAAGACGTACCATTACTCGCTGTTAACCTGGAGTTTTTCAACAGTCTTGGTGAAGTACTTCCTTTTGGTTTGAGCTTTCGCAGTGCAGGTGTTTTATCTTCAACTTAAATCTTGAACTCTTTTTTGGATAGATTTAATTGTTGATGACTTTGGATTGTTTTTTGGACTTTCTTTGACTTTTAAAAATGGCCGACCCTTCCCTTAGTACGGAAGTGTGTTTTAGGCTTTTAGCAATTATCTTATCACGTTATAAATTGTTGTTGTTAATTATAGATTTTCCTCTATATATTTATATCTCAACCGCCTTATTAGGCCTCTTCGATTAGCTTTCCATTTATAATAAACATCAAGATAAATTTTAATGATTTGTTTATATGCGACCTTACCTATTCCTCCCCTAATCCGAGAGTAGGGCGGTCCTAACTTGGAAACCGAAGTTAAACAACGTTGAGCCCTTTCAATCGTAAATAACTTTTACAGAGCAAATGATTTAAAACTTATTAAATGAATATTTTTTAGTAGATATTTTATGAAAGATTTTCTTTGAATAGTCTTCGTACTGTTTCAAAGATGAACTAACGTTTGGTTTATTTATGCTATGCAGTTTGCGCTCTATCGTTACGATAGAGAGAGAGAGAATCACGGTTTCACTTTGCAGAAAGAGTAAATCGATTCTGACGTTTTGTTCATTCTTCTTTCAAACTGAAATGTTTTAAATACTAATTTAAAGGAACTTGTTAATTTTCAATTTCTTAGTCCTTTCAGTTTGTTCCTTTGGTCAAATAACCTGTTTATTGACGAAAGGTGAGTGGGCTTTTCTCTTCGGTGTGAAATCAAGAGAGAGAAAGAGAGAGAGAGACGGAGAGAGAGAGGAAGAGAGAACGTTCCGATCTTTATTCTCGTCCCAAGCGAGTAACGTTGTTCTCGAGTCAGTTTTTTACTCTCGTCCCAAGTCTCTGTACGGGGAGAAAGGATAGGATAAAACGTTTTTAGTTTTTATTCTCGTCCCAAGGCACTGTACGGTGAGAGATTGAAAACGTAGTTTTGAATGAACTAGTGTTTAGTCTCCTCCCCAGTCACTGATCTTTTTATCTTTGTATATGTTTACTGTTTTTTGCTTGTATTAATGTGCTTACATTATACGACTTATTTCGCAATTATAACCTTTTGATGTAGGGTAGAATTGCGTGCTTCAGGTAGAAATCAGTTTTATTCATGCCTAATGTGAATTATTGAAAAATTCGATTTCAGTGAAGTAAGTGCAAAACAGAAAATCGTAGTGATAAAGTGATAATTGCGCAAAGTGTTATCAGTGTTGCGACCGAGGGTTCGTCTGTTCGTGCCTGTCGTTCGCCTAGTCCGAGACCTCTTGCAAGCTCCCAAGCCCCAGGGAGAAGTAATGTCGTACGACTTATGGGTTCGAGAGGCCTTGATCAGCGAACAGACGTTCCCTCTATGGTTTCAGGCGTGTCTCATCAAGACCGCCCCTACCATAAGACGAGCGAGACGATTTTCTCCTCGTCATCCGAAGGCTTTTCGCGTAAGAAAC
Organism: Palaemon carinicauda; assembly: GCF_036898095.1. Taxonomy (NCBI): domain Eukaryota; kingdom Metazoa; phylum Arthropoda; class Malacostraca; order Decapoda; family Palaemonidae; genus Palaemon; species Palaemon carinicauda. The sequence continues at coordinate 140,107,838 of NC_090736.1, read as the reverse complement.
CGTGGAGCAAGGTTTCGAGGCCCTTAAAGCGAAAGTCAGTCCCTTCAGGACAGGTCCAGCGTCCTGGTTGTAGCCATTGGGACAGCTCTGACCCTATGCAGTCATCGGAAGACTGCTCGCCGCCTAAACAAAAGCGTAACACAGGCTCCGAGAGTCTTATTGTAGGCAAGGTTTTGCAGTCACAGACGTTACCCTCGTCTCTTACCGCACCCATTCCCGTTGATCCTAAATGGATTGTACTGCAAGACATGCAGAATAAGCTTGCCTCTCTTATGGAGGACTATTCTGCTGAGCAGGTTCACGATGATCCTCGCCGCTTAGCTGATCGAGATCCTGGCCGTCAGCCGCCCAAACGAGCCTTTGCTCGTCCTGTTGACATTGACGTTACAAAGTCACGTCAATCATGTTTTGTAGAGCCTCACTCGATGCAGTCCCGTGTTGACTCTCAGCCGCTTGTGGAGGTTCAGCCGCTGCCGCTTGCTCTTGTTGACGTTCAGGACGTTCGCCAACCAGCATAGTTGACTTGTTTTGACGTTGAGCGTCAAGCACCGCAGTCAAGAGTTGTTTTGACTGCTCTGTCTAGGCAGTCAAGGCAGTCTCGAGTTGACGTCGAGCGTCCTCCCGCACCTGTTGTTGTTGCTGGTCAGTCCTTTAAGCAGTTACATGACATAGCGTCCTTGACTGCTACTGTTGCTCCTTTGCGTGTGGACTCTGCTTGTCAAGCATTGCCACCACGGCAGGTCTCTCCCTTGCTTGAGACTCGGCAATTGTCGGACAAGGTTCCTTCAGATGAGGAAGTTGCTGATCCCCCTCCTACTGATATTCCCTTGAGGACTCTGTCAGACGGAGAGGAGCCTAAAGCTGCTCAGCCCTCTATGGACTTTTAAATAAATCATGCTGATTTTTAAGGATCTTTGTCCGGATCTTTTTGTAACTGCTGCTCCTCGTTCGCCTAAACGTCAGAGTTTACACTAGGCCTAGCTACTTCGAAGCCGTTGTTTTCTAAGCTAGTGCTCTCTCGCTCTTCTAAGAGAACTTTACGTTTGCTAGGCGACTGGTTAATCACCAGGAGGAGTTTGGGGGAGACAGCCTTTGCTTTCCCTCCTTTTAAGCTGGCTTATAGAGCGAGAGTCTGGTATGTCACGGGAGAAGTTCTCGGCTTGGGAGTTCCTGCCTCTGCCCAGATAGACTTCTCAAACCCCATAGACTCTCCCTAGCGCCTGGCCATGAGACGCTCCAAGATTTTATGGTCGGCTTCAGAGCTAGACCATCTCCTGTTAGGAGTTTTTTCGAGCGTTTGAAGTTTTGCTGTACATTTATGTCATGCATAATTATTATTATTATTATTATTATTATTTTTACTATCCAAGCTACAACCCTAATTGGAAAAGCAAGATGCTATAAGCCCAGGGGCTCCAATAGGGAAAAATAGCCCAGTGAGGAAAGGAAATAAGGAAATAAATAACTGAAGAGAACAAATTAACAATAAATTATTCTAAAAAAAGTAATGTCAAAAGAGATATATCATATATAAACTATTAACAACGTCAACAACAAAAATGTCATATATAAACTATAAAAAGACTCATGTCCGTCTGGTCAACAAAAAAGCATTTGCTCCAACTTTGAACTTTTGAAGTTCTACTGATTCAACAACCCGATTAGGAAGATCATTCCACAACTTGGTAACAGCTGGAATAAAACTTCTTGAGTACTGCGTAGTATTGAGTCTTATGATGGAGAAGGCCTGGCTATTAGAATTAACTGCCTGCCTAGTATTACGAACAGGATAGAATTGTCCAGGGAGATCTGAATGTAAAGGATGGTCAGAGTTATGAAAAATCTTATGCAACATGCATAATGAACTAATTGATCGACGGTGCCAGAGATTAATATCTAGATCAGGAATAAGAAATTTAATAGACCGCAAGTTTCTGTCCAACAAATTAAGATGAGAATCAGCAGCTGAAGACCAGACAGGAGAACAATACTCAAAACAAGGTAGAATAAAAGAATTAAAACACTTCTTCAGAATAGATTGATCACCGAATATCTTAAAAGACTTTCTCAATACGCCAATTTTTTGTGCAATTGAAGAAGACACAGACCTTATATGTTTCTCAAAAGTAAATTTGCTGTCAAGAATCACGCCTAAAATTTTGAAAGAGTCATACAAATTTAAAGAAACATTATCAATACTGAGATCCGGATGTTGAGGAGCCACCGTCCTTGACCTACTTACAATCATACTTTGAGTTTTGTTAGGATTCAACTTCATACCCCATAATTTGCACCATGCACTAATTTTAGGTAAATCTCTATTAAGGGATTCACCAACCCCAGATCTACATTCAGGGGATGGAATTGATGCAAAGAGAGTAGCATCATCTGCATATGCAACAAGCTTATTTTCTAGGCCAAACCACATGTCATAAGGGATGGCTCCAATAATCTGACAGCCACGTTCTCTGCAGGAACAAGTCTTATCAGGGATGGCTCCAATGATCTGGCAGCCACGTTCACTGCAGGAGTACGTAAGAGGCAAGTGCGCTCAATGTGTTCATTGTCAAGACAAACTTCACGATGAAGTCTACCAGGCTGTCTTGACAGCATTAATGGAAGGCGACTGGATGGTCTCTCTCGACCTTCAGGATGCATACTTCCACATTCCTATACACCCGGATTCCCAACCGTTTCTGAGGTTTGTTTACAGGAATGTGGGGTACCAGTTTCGAGCCCTGTGCTTTGGCCTCAGTCCTGCTCCTCTCATGTTTACGAGGCTCATGAGGAATGTGGCAAAATTCCTCCATCTATCGGGAATCCGAGCCTCCCTGTACTTGGACGACTGGCTTCTCAGAGCATCGTCCAGTCTTCGCTGTCTGCAGGATCTACATTGGACGTTGAGTCTGGCCAGGGAGTTGGGACTTTTGGTCAACCTAGAAAAGTCCCAACTGATCCCATTCCAGATTATTCTATATTTGGGGATGGAGATTCGCAGTCCAGTTTTTCGGGCTTTTCCGTCTGCCACCCGAATAGAACAAGCCCTGCTCAAAGTCCAACTAATGCTGAAAAGAGAACGTTTGTTCAGTCAGGAGTTGGAACAGTCTCGTAGGGACTCTCTCATCCCTGGAGCAGTTTGTCTCGCTAGGGAGACTACACCTTCGGCCTCTCCAGTTCCATCTAGCCTCTCACTGGAACAAGGACAAGACGTTAGAGACGGTATCATTCCCAGTCTCCGAACCAGTAAAGGCATGCCTGAAATGGTGGGACAGCAATATCAGTCTGAGAGAGGGACTATCCCTAGCAGTCAAGAACCCAAACCACGTGTTGTTCTCAGACGCGTCGGATTTGGGTTGGGGTGCGACCCTGGACGGTCGGGAATGCTCGGGTCTGTGGACCTCAAGTCAGAAGAGCATGCACATCAACGGCAAGGAGCTATTAGCAGTCCACTTGGCCTTGATGAAATTCGAAAGCTTTCTTCGAAACAAAGTGGTAGAGGTCAACTCAGACAACACCACAGCTTTGACGTACATCTCCAAGCAAGGAGGCACACACTCCCTCACGCTGTACGAGATCGCAAGGGACCTTCTCATATGGTCAAGAAATCGAGGCATCTCCCTGTTGACGAGATTCATCCAGGGGGACTTGAACGTCTTGGCAGACTGTCTCAGTCGGAGGGGTCAGGTGATACCCACGGAATGGACCCTCCACAAGGACGTGGGCAAGAGTCTTTGGGCTACTTGGGGTCAACCCACCATAGACCTCTTTGCCACCTCGTTGACCAAAAGGTTACCAATCTATTGCTCACCAGTCCTAGATCCAGAAGCAATCCACATAGACGCGTTTCTACAGGATTGGTCTCATCTGGACTTATATGCATTCCCACCATTCAAGATAGTCAACAAGGTACTGCAGAAGTTCGCCTCTCACGAAGGGACAAGGTTGACGTTGGTTGCTACCCTCTGGCCCGCGAGAGAGTGGTTCACCGAGGTACTTCAATGGCTGGTAGACATTCCAAGAAGTCTTCCTCTAAGGGTAGATCTCTTACGTCTGCCCCACATAAAGAATGTTCTTCAAAGCCTCCCCGCGCTTCATCTGACTGCCTTCAGACTATCGAGAGACTCTCAAGAGCTCGAGGCTTTTCGAAGGAGGCAGCCAGTGCAATTGCGAGAGCTAGGAGAGCTTCTACCATCAGAGTATACTAGTCGAAGTGGGAAGTCTTTCGAGACTGGTGCAAGCCAGCATCTGCGTCCTCTTCCAGTACCTCTGTAGCCCAAATCGGAGATTTTCTTTTACATCTGAGAAATGTTCGCTCCCTCTCAGCTCCCACGATTAAGGGCTGCAGGAGCATGTTGGCTTCGGTCTTTCGTCATAGAGGCTTAGATCTTTCCAACAATAAAGATCTCCAAGATCTCCTTAAGTCTTTCGAAACCTCTAAGGAACGTCGTTTGGCAACTCCTGGATGGAACTTAGACGTGGTCCTAAGGTTCCTCATGTCAGACAGGTTTGAGCCATTACATTCAGCCTCCCTGAAGGATCTCACCCTCAAGACGCTTTTCCTAGTGTGCTTGGCTTCGGCTAAAAGGGTCAGTGAAATTCATGCCTTCAGTAAGAACATCGGCTTTTCTACAGAAAAAGCCACATGTTCACTTCAACTTGGTTTCCTGGCCAAAAAATGAACTGCCTTCTCGTCCTTGGCCTAAGTCTTTTGATATACCTTGCCTGTCAGAGATCGTAGGCAACGAACTTGAAAGAGTGCTGTGTCCAGTTAGAGCTCTTAAGTTCTACTTAGCTCGTACTAAGTCCTTACGAGGTGGATCTGAGGCATTATGGTGCTCAGTTAAGAAACCATCATTGCCTATGTCAAAGAATGCTTTGTCATATTTTATCAGATTTTTAATACGAGAGGCTCATTCTCACTTGAATGAAAAAGACCGATGCTTGCTTAAGGTTAAGACGCACGAAGTAAGAGCTATAGCAACTTCCGTGGCCTTTAAGCAAAATATATCTCTGCAAAGTATTATGGACGCGACCGTTTGGAGAAGCAAGTCGGTATTCGCGTCATTTTACTTAAAAGATGTCCAGACTCTTTACGAGGACTGCTACACACTGGGTCCATTCGTTACAGCGAGTGCAGTAGTGGGTAAGGGTTCTACCACTACATTCCCTTAATTCCAATATCCTTTTAATCTGCTCTTGAAATGTTTTTTAATTGGGTTGTACGGAAGGCTAAGAAGCCTTTCGCATCCTTTTTTTATTTGGCGGGTGGTCAAATGTCATTTCTTGAGAGCGCCCAGATTAGGGGTTTGATGAGGTCCTGTTGTATGGGTTGCAGCCCTTGATACTTCAGCTCCTGGGAGTCTTTCAGCATCCTAAGAGGATCGCTGGGCTTCGTGAGGAAGACAGACTAACAAGGCAGAGTAATCGTCTAAGTCAACTTCCTTACCAGGTACCTATATATATTTGGGTTTTGTTATGATATAACTGTCAAAAACTCTAAGCATATACGCTGTAAACTTAATTAACTCTGGTCTCTACCCACCACCATGGGTGTGAATCAGCTATTATATATTCACCGGCTAAGTTAAATATTTAAAAATTATATTTTAATTATAAAATAAATTTTTGAATATACTTACCCGGTGAATATATAAATTAAAGGCCCCCCCTTCCTCCCCGATAGAGACCCAGCGGGATGAGAAGAATTGGGTCTGTTTACATGTATATGCGGTATCTGGCCGATAGTTGGCGCTAGTGGGCACACCCGCAACCTTCATAGCGATCGCTCGCGAGTTTTTGTGTTTTTCTGTCGAGCCGCCGGAGGCTCAGCTATTATATATTCACCGGGTAAGTATATTCAAAAATTTATTTTATAATTAAAATATCATTTTAAAGATTTTAGAATGGCTTTTTATTATTGGACGGAGAGGTATAACAGTTCGATTTTGTTGGGTTCCAGCACATGTAGGTGTGTCTGGGAATGAGAAGGCAGATTCACTGGCTAAGAAGGCTGCATCCGAGTTGCTGCCAAGAAGGTATCCCATTCCCTGTAATGATTTCTTACCTGACATCAAGAAATTGGTTTGCAATAAATGGCAACAGCAATGGGATAGCCTAGATGGGAATAAAATGCAAGAGGTAACAAATGTCATATCTCCTTGGAGGTATAATATGATGCCCCGAAAATGGGAGACGTCTCTTCGTCGTTGTCGTCTCCGTATTGGTCACACTCGGTTGACACACGAGTTTCTGCTGAAGGCCCAACACCAACCATATTGTGACGACTGTTTAGTACCTCTAACAGTGAGGCATTTGTTGACCGAATGCCCCAATTATAACAACTTAGAGAATAGATATTTGTTTGTGGCTCAAGGTGAGGGTGGCATGTTCATCCTTGCCAAGATTCTTGGAAATGATGTGTACTACTATACACGTGGCATTTTTAGATTTATTTCAGAAGCAGGTCTTCTGAAAACTATTTAACTTTTATGACATTCAACTTTTATGATTTTAATTGAATACTCTTTTATTTTTTTTTTATTTTTTTTTATTATTTTTGTATGTATAAATTAAATGTTACCGGCATCAATGACCTTAGATGTCAGGATGCCTAAAAACTTTAAATCAATCAATCAATCAATCAGCCTTAAGCCTGGCTTTTATGCTGAAAGGAGTGGACATTTCCTCTTCGTTAGAACTTTCTCTACTCATACGGAGCTATGAGCTTACCTGCCCTCAGTCAGAAGTAAGACCTCCTCCTTGGAACGTGGTTCAGGTCCTCAGGGCTCTGAAGAGAGCCTTGTTTGAACCATTACGTCAGGCGTCTGATCGCCACCTGTCTTGGAAGACGGTTTTCCTGCTCGCTTTGGCCTCAGCCAATTGGGTCGGTGAACTTCATGGTCTTTCTTACGACGTCGCCCATTCAAGGGGATTGGGGGAGGTAACGTTCAGGTTCATCCCTGAGTTTGTTGCCAAGACTCAGAACCCTGGGGTGTCAGACCCTAGGTTTGACTCCTTCGGGGTAACGAGTCTTCGTTCTGTAACAAGTAACCCAGACCATCTGTTACTTTGCCCAGTGAGGAGTCTGAGGCGTTACTTGAAAAGAACAGCTGCAGTCCGTCCTCATGTGCAAGCGTTATTCGTAAGCACAGGAAGGACGAAAAGGAGGGTCACCAAGAACACCATCTCGGCCTGGATCCGGAAGGTTATTCAACACGCTTTGAATCCTGAACCTCCTCCGTCACGTCGCCCTAGAGCGCACAATGTCGGGCATCGCTACGTCCCTGGCATTCAAGAGAAATTTCTGTGACGCAGGTTTTGCAAGCTGGGGTGTGGAAGCGCCAAACGACCTTCACAGCCCACTACCTGCAGGACGTGACCCACAGGAGCTTCAATACCTTCTCTATTGGCCCTGTGGTGGCTGCACAACAGCTGGTCCTACCTCAGGCTCCTTAATGGACAGGTAGCAGAAGGTTGGGGGCATTGTTACCTGGTTTTAGTCTGCGTGATTGAAAGAGTATGTCTGGCCCTTACTTCTTTCTTCATTCTCCCTTTCTTCATTCTCCCCTCCCTTGGGGAAAGCAGCATCCTGGTCTCTGCATAGATGACCTCAACCTCTGCAGGTAAACCATGCTCCCTTGTGCTCCTAGTATTAACTGTAATACTGTTTGCGTCCCCCATACCCTGACGAGGTGGTATTGGGAACGTCCTAGCTTAGATTTCTATCTAAAGAACTCCAGGTCAACTTCCTAGGACGAGTCACAACTTCCTACACACACAACTTATGTAGGCCGCACGTTTGTAGCAAGCAACGGAAAGTGCGAGGTGCAGGGACCCCCTTTCTCGAGTGCTGCTCACTCGGATTTCGGGTCCCCGGGTAAAGCCAAAAGCCAGTAAGGCTGGGGACTTTCCGCCCTTCCTAAGGGGTAAGTCACCCTATGTAAATAGCGTGGTTTGTATATCGGTTACGGAACAAATGACAAATTTGGAGATAATTTGTATTTTTCCTAACCATACAAACCTTAGCTATTTACACATATTTGCCCATATTTGCCCGCCAGCCCTGTCCCCCAAGTCAAGTACTGTACTACCTCTAAGTGAAGTGAGACAACTCACTTCCCTACCCCCTGCTAACTAGCGGGGGGTAGTTAACTCTCGTTAAAAATCTAATGGGTCGTCATTTCAGCTACGCCGAAAGTAAACCCTATGTAAATAGCTAAGGTTTGTATGGTTAGGAAAAATACAAATTATCTCCGAATTTGTCATTTTTTCATCTAATTTTTAACCAGATTATCAAGACCGTCTCCCATTGGTGTGTAAGATTCCTTAATTTTCCATGAGGGTTATCATCTGTAGACAGTAAAAAAGAAAAAGAAAAAAGAAACAAGTGTGTATGTATAGTCAGTGCTTGTGTGAGGGAAAGGGTTGTGGATGACCAGGTGGCTATGCCAAGTGTTTCTGTAAGCCTGAGGACTTAATCTGACCCATCTTGTCACAACTTAACTCCTACCTTTTCCGTCTCCATATCAATCGTCCTACTTCTACCCCCACTGACCAGGCCTGTATTCGAGATGGCCTAGGGTAGACCCTCTGGCTATTGTCGACGTTGTTGTGGCAGAGGCGTCCGACGGGTCGGGTCAAACCCCGGCTGCTGCTGTTGCGGATGTTGCTGAAGGCTCAGGTTACCCCTCCGAACATCCTTCGAGGGGAAAGCTGGGTCCAACGGTCTCTCCTGCGGGTGTTCCTCCCCCTCGGGGGAGTGCACTGACAGACTTCTCTTCGGAGGACCGACGACGGTGACACCCTACCTTGAGATCGTCTTCGCTGTAAGGCTCGCCCTCCTCTTCGCCGCCGAGGCCTTCCTTCTCCTTACAAGGGAGTTAAGAGGCGCCTTCTCTTCGGGTCTTCATCTTCGTCGTCCCCTGCAAAGGATTCTTCTCGTCGGGAGCGACCGTGGCAGTGACATCACTGGACCTCTCCGCAGATCGTTCGCGATCTCTTGCGCCTGCCAGATCTTCCTTGATTGTTCAAGCACCGGTCCCTTCGGGACAGAAGGGCTTATCCCACAATGTGGGTAACTCCTTTCCGCGTCAGGTTACACCTGTGCGCCCTACAGTAGCGCGCAAGCGCCAGCGCTCTCCTGATCGCCAGCGCCCTCCTGCTCGCCAACGCTCTCCTGCGCGCAAGCGCTCTCCTGCTGAAGAGTCACCTGACTCGTCTCGCCAGCGCTCTCCTGATCGCCAGCGCTCTCCTGCTCGCCAGCGTTCACCTGCTCGCCAGCGCTCTCCTGCGGATGAGTTAACAGACTCTTCTCCTGATCGCCAGCGCTCTCCTGCTCGCCAGCGCTCTCCTGCTCGCCAGCGCTCTCCTGCTCGCCAGCGCTCTCCTGATTGCCAGCGCTCACCTGATCGCCAGCGCTCTCCTGCTCATCAGCGCTCTCCTGATCTCCAGCGCTCTCCTGCTCGCCAGCGTTTACCTGCTCGCCAGCGCTCGCCTGAGCGCAAGCGGTCTTCTGTCCCTGCTGCGCGCACTGCTCATCAACAGTCTCCTGAGCACCATCAACCTCCTGCTCGTCAGCGCTCTACTGCGCGACCAGTTCCTGATGCACGCCATGCGCACCTACGTTCACCCATGCGCCCACGACCTTCGGATCTGGGCGCAGGCAAGGACATTGATCCTTTGCCTCGCCAGGGTTCCCCTGCGTGTCGACCACCGCCTGCGCACCACCGTGCGTTTTCTCCTGTGCACACTTCTAAAGTGCATGCACGCCCACGAGTCGACTCCTGAGCCCGCCCACGAGCGTTCGCCCTTGAGCACATCAGCGCCCCAGTTGGCAACTTCTCTCCGCGCTCAATCAATCAATCTCTCCGCGCTACTGCGCGCCATCCTACGCTTCAGCGATCTCCTACACGCCAGCGTTCTCCTACTCGCCCGCGCGATCCTTCGCCTGTGCGCAAACGCTCGCCAACGCGCCCACGCGTCTGATTGCCACAGGTCACCGACTCGCTCACGCCCCACACGTCACCGTTCGCCAACGCGCCATCGCTCGCGAACACGCTTACACTCGCCTATGCTCCACTGATCGCCTACGCGCCATCGCTCTTCTGATCGCCAGCGATCGCCTGGGCACTCGCGCGCACCCTCACCTGTGCATCCATGCACACCTTCGCCTGCGCGCCTCCTCGCCAGCGCGTCCACGTGCCCACTCGCTCGCGCCCTCATCTCCGCACGCCTGCGCGCCAACGGTCGCCCGCGCGTGACCCAGCGCCCATGCGCGACACAGCGGTTTTGCCATCATGCGACCCCCAACGCGATTCCCGCCAGGTTTCGCAGCGCGCCCAACCTTGCGAGTTGCCGGGGCCGCGTGCTTCCAGATCATCCTCGCGATCGCCATCTCGTAAGCGCCGAGCACGTGTCCAGGAGCAGGAAGAATCATCGGAGAGGTCCAGGCAACATTCTTCTTCCCTTTCTTCATTTCAGGCAGGCCCAGTAGTATCCACTCCTAAGGATCAGCCGATCCCCTTCCCTCCAGCGGGAATCGCTGACACTGCGTCAGTCAGCCGCCAGCCTTGGTTTGGTTCCCTGATGAAAGCGGTCGTGCAGGCTATGAAGCCAGCCCTCACTGATCTGGGACTAAAACCAAAGGCTCCCTCGCCCCCGCTGAAGAGAAGGAGAGGAGTGGATTTCGCGGTAACTTCTCTCAGGGTTAAGCTGGCTCCCAAGAGGTCTGTCGGGAAGGCCCCTTCCCCTTTGCAGGCGTTTTCTCCTTCTCCTGCGGACGAAGCTTTCCCGTCCTCAGGAGAATCCAGCGAGATGAGGCACTCTCCCACGGCACCAATGGGAGGAACCCCACCTCAAGGAAGAGAAACGTCTCGCATAGGAGGGACCTTCCAGACCTCTTTGCTAGAGTCCTGTATCCCTCCCAGGAGGGAGCCCAAGGACTCAAAGACGATACCCAAGTCATCTTCGAGGATTCGTCCAGAGCCAACCATTTCCCGGGAGGACGTCCGCGTGTCCCCCCAAGAAGAGACAATGGGGACTAGACTCTTAGCTGCCAGTCCACAAGGAGGAGAGCAGTGCGAGTCAGAGCATGCCTTCTGGCAGGTCCTTAATCTAATGAGGCAACTCAATAGTTTTAAGGACCCCGAGACCCCCCCCCCCCCCCGCGAAGGCAAGGATACGGTCCTGGACCAAGTTTATGGTATTCAGAAGCCCCCCAAGGCCAGTGCAGCCCTGCCATGGTCCCCGGGGGTGAAGAGTGCCAGGGACAAGGTCGAGGGCCAGCTTTCCGAGCTCGCCTCCTCCAGCCGTTCTTCTGCCGGGAACAAGCTCCTCCCACCTCCTCGCGTTCAGCAGAGGAGGTCATGGAGATCATGGAGGAGTCTTGTTTAGCTCTTCCCCTCCACCACTCTGTGGAAGAGCTCACCAAGGGTCTCTCTCTAGAGAAACTCAATGCCCGGCAGGTGACATTCTCAGCGTCGGAGATCCTAAGCCAAGAGAAAGTCGCTAAGTGTGCCATGCAGGCCACTTCGTGGCTGGATGTCTGGCTGGGGTCTCTGGGCATCCTATTGTGCTCTGAGGACTTGTCCAAGGAGAGCAATAAGAAGGCCCTGGAGACCTTCCTCCTCTCGGGCACGCGCTCCATCGAGTTCTTGGCTCACCAGGTCACTAACCTGTGGGCTAACTCGATTCTAAAGCGACGTGATGCGGTGACTGAGAGGTTCCACCCGAAGGTCCCCGCTGTGGATGTCAGCAAGCTCAGACATTCCTCCATCCTTGGAGGAAACCTGTTTCAGCCCAAGGATATAGAATGGACAGCTGAGAGGTGGAGGAAGACGAGTCATGATTCGCTCCTCCAGAAGGCCCTTAAATCTCGGCCCTACAAACCTCCAGCTCCTCAACAGCAACAGCAGCCTCGCAAGACACCAAAGCAGGCTCCGGCAGCTAAGACCAAGGTGTTTAAACAGCAGCCCTTTCCTGTCAAAGGCAAGAAGGGCGGAAAGTCCTTCAAGGGAGGCAGAAATCCTAGAAGGAGCGGCCGAGGCCGCAAACGCTAGGATTGGCAATCCCCCTGCGTGTCCACCTGTAGGGGGATGCCTGCAAAGTTGCATGCACAGGTGGCAGCAACACAGGGCCGATTCCTGGACGGTCTCTGTGATCGGACAAGGATATCGCGTCCCGTTCATAACATTGTGGCGGGATGTTGCAAAACAACCCCCACACCCTGAATCACACTTACTGACAATGGTCTCCACAAAACAAACTTTCCCCTTACGTTATCAGCAGCGGGACTCTTGGACAAAAGGACAAAAATCAAAACAAAACATATCCTTAAAACTATATTTCCTTACAAACTAAAACGCAAAAAATTCTGCATTCAAAATAAGCTTAACATAGAAACCACCCACAACCAAAATAATTACACGTAAAACAAATCATTAAATTCATAAATATACCAAAAAAAACGTAACACCATTCATATAAAACCCTAACAAACTTAAAATTACCCGCACCCCAATACCAATATTTGTTTATGTGTGGACCTCTTTGTCCACATAAGGGCCAACAGTCCTTCCAGGCCAGTGCCACAACTCTCTGGCAGACGCAACACTGGCACAATCTGCTTTAACTGCCTCACTTAATTGGGCAGTCTATATCATCATCATTATCATCATCATCATCAATAACAGCAATCGAAATCGTGATTGTAAATAACAGGCCAGGTCGTCAACAGTTGGTCAATCCACTAGAGCATTCTAACACATCAAATTCCTTAAACAAGCCAGGTCATCAACAGTCAATTTCACATTCAAGTGAACTCTCTCCAAAGGAGGAATCACGGCTCAGAATAGAGATAATCACTTCCACGCTGGTCAAAAAAATAATAATCCAGCATTCACAACAGCCTCTAGCTGCAGTCAAAATCAAAATAAGCATTCACCCAAGACATTCACCACTGTCGTAACCTAACTAAAAACATAAACAAACAATCTCATTTATACCAACAGTCTTTCTCACCTTAAACAATCGATACAACTCTCTCTCTCTCTCTCTCTCTCTCTCTCTCTCTCTCTCTCTCTCTCTCTCTCTCTCTCTCTCTCTCTCTCTCTCTCTCTCTCTCTCTCTCTCTCTCTCTCTCTCTCAGGATTTGGCAAACAAAAAAATAAAAATAAAACAAAAATTAATCCTCCACATTCCTCCCCCCTTACTTTGCCAAATCCGTCTCACACAAAACTTACAATATTTTTTTCATTACCCAGTCGCCGTCGGGAACGGGACCTCTACTCCGAATAACTGGGCCCCCATATACTCTCTCATTCACTTCTTCCATATCACAATCATTCGCTACATGAACACTATTCCTATTTAAATCCCTATCATCTAATATATCATGTACAATGCCATCTACCTCGTTCTCATCTGGCCCTAAAATCTCACTTATTCTGTCAGCAATTCATCCATTTCATCAAAACCATTTTCAACTTTAATAAAAGATTCATTCATACTACTTATCATTCTCATATCTCTCACTCTCGCATTCGTCATACTTTCTTTTACATCATCAAAGGAAAAGCCACATACACTATAGGTATCATTCATACTCAGCCATGAGTCATCTGTATTAACACATTTATCTTCCATACACACTTGCACATTTACACCCTTGTCATACTTATTTTTATTCTTACCTATACCTATAAATTTCCCTTGTACTTTCTCCTCACTTAAAACTTTCAAACGCCTCTTTTTCCTATATTCAACTAACACTAATTGTTTATTTTCCAGTCGTAACTTCTCATGGATACTAGGTTCATACTTGCTCATTTCCAACCAATTATTCATCCCATTCTCACAAACATTGATCCTATTCCTTCTACACACACAGGAGGACTCACCCAGTTGAACCCTCTTACACTCTAGTTTCCCAAACATCCTGGCTGACTTAATCCCTTCTTCCTACATACTCTAGCTACATGTCCATCTGCACCACATTCACTACACTTACCCCGCGGCTCCTTGCACATTCTAGCATAATGACCATCCTTACCACAATTACCACAAATCACATTCATACGATTACTACGACATCCACTTGCTATATGCCCAGTCATACCACACCGATAACATTTTACCCCTGTCTCTTTCTTGCACTCGCTAATTCTATGCCCTACCTCACCACATCCAAAACAAGCACCTAGAGCCCATATACATTCATTCTTCTTATGACCTACTTTCCCACACCTATAACACTTTTCATCACGGACACGGCTATCTGACATACCTCGATGTGCACTCGCACTCCTATCCCTATTGCGCCAATTACCCTGCCTAAATCCTTCATTTGTCCTCACAGGTATTCCCACATTACTCGCCCTAACACTCCTATCTACTACCTGATCATCTATCCTCATTGGCCCTCTCAAAATTGCATCCTTATAACTACTAAATTCTATTACACTTTCTTCCATTCCAGTTCTTACACTCACAGATTTACTTTCTTTCATGCACCTATCTAACTCATAATCCTCAACTATCTCTAAGATATCATCCCATGTCAGTCTTTCTTTCGTCCACCTCATTTTCTCCTTCCGTTTCAAATTAATAAACTCGGCAACATTCTCAGGTACAGTAGCCAAAAACTTCTTCATTAATTCCTTATTCTCATTTATGCCTTCATCCCCAAACTTCTTCCTAGCTAACGTTTCCAACCTACATATGTACATTGATGTAGCTTCTCCTGCACTCATCCTTGCCTCATCAAAATCATTCTTACGCTTATACCTAACACTCCCTTTTATACGTTTTACCTGCTCAATTATTCTCTTTTTCACACTTTCATAATCAACGTCACCTACACTCATTATCACTCCATACATCGTCAACAAATACCCAGTCAAATATTCTCCTAACTCCCTAGCCCAAACTCTCTTACTATCACCATACTTATCCTGACAATACCTCTCATACTCCTTGAAAAATTCATATACATCCCTATTACTATGCTCATTGAACCTTTCACACCGAGGTACCTCTCTCATAAACACAGTCTTACACACATCACGTTCATTCTCACTGCTATCATAACTGCTACCTTCCTTCTTGTTTCCTACTTCCTCGCTAAAATATAAGGAATCTAATTCCACAGTCATACTCCTATCCTTGATCATACTCTCCCTAGCCCTTTTCTTACTCGCCACTTTCACCCATTCACAATCGTCCTTGCTATCAGCCTGACACTTTTTCTTCTCTTTCTTCACATCACTTTTACCTTTCTTCTCATTATTCCTATCACATTTCGGTTCATCCTTACTATGCCTAATTCCCTTATCTTCAATCTCACTATCACTATTACTATTACTATCACTATCACTTCCTTTCCCATTATCACTAACCTTAGCCTTCTCATCCACTATCAACCCATTACCCGAAGCTGAGGACACTCCTCCGACTGCACCTTCACCCATTAAAGTTTTCATCATCCCCATGACTTGCCCCATCATAGCTTCCAATCGGTTCTCCATTCGTTCCTCATTCTCTTTCATCCTCATCTCAACACATTCTTCCACTCTCTCTACCGTTCCCTTTAACTCCCTAAGCTCCTTCTGCATCGCCTCATTCTCCCAGTTCAACCTCTCATTCTCTACTAGCAACCTCTCCTCACGCTCCTTACTCAGCCGCAATTCCTCCTTCAAATCCCTTAATTGCTCCTCCATTTTTCATCATCCTTAATCCTAATTCCGTCCTTCATCCAACAGTCCAGCTTCCTATCCCACCTCGGCAGTCCCTGTTCGGGCGCCAAAATAATGTGGCGGGATGTTGCAAAACAACCCCCACACCCTGAATCACACTTACTGACAATGGTCTCCACAAAACAAACTTTCCCCTTACGTTATCAGCAGCGGGACTCTTGGACAAAAGGACAAAAATCAAAACAAAACATATCCTTAAAACTATATTTCCTTACAAACTAAAACGCAAAAAATTCTGCATTCAAAATAAGCTTAACATAGAAACCACCCACAACCAAAATAATTACACATAAAACAAATCATTAAATTCATAAATATACCAAAAAAAACGTAACACCATTCATATAAAACCCTAACAAACTTAAAATTACCCGCACCCCAATACCAATATTTGTTTATGTGTGGACCTCTTTGTCCACACAAGGGCCAACAGTCCTTCCAGGCCAGTGCCACAACTCTCTGGCAGACGCAACACTGGCACAATCTGCTTTAACTGCCTCACTTAATTGGGCAGTCTATATCATCATCATCATCATCATCATCATCATCAATAACTGCAATCGAAATCGTGATTGTAAATAACAGGCCAGGTCGTCAACAGTTGGTCAATCCACTAGAGCATTCTAACACATCAAATTCCTTAAACAAGCCAGGTCATCAACAGTCAATTTCACATTCAAGTGAACTCTCTCCAAAGGAGGAATCACGGCTCAGAATAGAAATAATCACTTCCACGCTGGTCAAAAAAATAATAATCCAGCATTCACAACAGCCTCTAGCTGCAGTCAAAATCAAAATAAGCATTCACCCAAGACATTCACCACTGTCGTAACCTAACTAAAAATTTAAACAAACAATCTCATTTATACCAACAGTCTTTCTCACCATAAACAATCGATACTCTCTCTCTCTCTCTCTCTCTCTCTCTCTCTCTCTCTCTCTCTCTCTCTCTCTCTCTCTCTCTGAGGTTGGTAACACTGTCTCGGTTTGTAAACACGCATTGTATGAGCTCTCTATACAATGAGTTTTTGTGCAAGTTCTAGCGATACTACACCTTTCACCGTGCTATATAAGTTACAGTAAGACTCAGTGACCATTTTAGTAACAACAGTGTGTATATAGGACTTTTATACTAGTCTGTGGTTAAGATATAAAAACTCATACCCCGTGGCATACCCACTCGGTCGGCGGCGCCTCAGTTCGCGCATGCGCAGTGTATGTGTGAGGTGGAAGGGCTGCTGCTTCACCAAAAATGGCTTACTCCGGTCCAGCCTCTGTTTCTGAGGTTGAAAAGGATCTTCACCTGTCTGATGCTGAGGATGTAGATATGACTCATTGGCCAATACTCACACATTCTCTTCCTCACAAGCCCTCCAGTACTGTTGCTAATACCCCCATGAAGCGCCCAGTGGATTATGGGTCAGATACTAGCAGTGCTCCACAGTCTCCTGCTGCTAAAACATCCAAGTGTCATGAGTCTTTCACTAGACAAAAGAGTGATGTCACTCTGCCTCACCCCCCTACACGACATGCTTCCTCTGCTACCCCAGCTTTTGCTCCCCGTGATGAGTATGCTAGGTTGGTCTTCAAAGAAAATTTGAGCACTGACACTAAACTACGATGGCTGACTGAAGTAAACAAAACCTTCAATCTTGATAAGGAGCTGGCAGAGGTGAAGATGTCTGCTATCACATCTAAGTTCGTATATATCGCAAGGAGTCGTGAGGACATCATTGGCAGGGTGAAGGGTGGTGAATTTCTGTCCATAAGCCTGAATATTCAAGATTCAATAGACAGACCCCGCAAGTATTTAACTTATCTTATTACTCGTTACCCTATTGAAGCAGACCCTAACCTTGCTAAGGAACTGCCTGGTGTATACAGTGCACGAAGATTTCTTCAAAATGGGAACCCTATTAATCGCATTGTCATCACATGGAGTCTACTAGAACCACCACCATCTGTCTATGAGTTTTCCTTCCTCCCTTGCCTCCCTCCTTGTGAATTACGCAGGATGAAGGATGATCAGCCCAACTGTTTCAACTGCTGTGGTACTGGCCATATCTCCCGATATTGCTCTGCCTCACCTAAGTGTGCCTGGTGTGCTGCAGCCCATTCCACACGCACCTGTCCATACCGTAAACCTGTTACTGATGCTTCCACCTCATTGTCAGAATCATCATCAACTCCAGAGATTGTGCATTGGAAATGCCCTCGTTGTGGTGAAGCAGGAGTTAATGTTTGGCATGGATGTTCCAAACGGTCGCGCGCTGCCACGCAGTCACTTCCACTGACGACACCACCACCGCCACCACCACCACCACAACCAGTGTCAACCGTCTCATCATACTCTCCTGAATCAGCTGAAATTTCAAAACTTCGTAAGGCTGTTGCTGCCTTGGAATCGCACTGTACAGCACTAACGACACGTTTTGATGCTATTGATGCACGCTTCGATAGCTTGATCGTTCAACAGGCTACCACTGCAAGTAACCTCGATACACTGGTCAAGGCACAACAAGTTCTTATAACCTCTGTTGCCTCACTTACTGAGAAGCTAGACACTGTTGCCTCTTGTCTTGAAAGGGTCAGTGGCCTCCTGCCAGCTCAGCCTCCTCCACTTGGTGCACCATCTAACAGTGCTGCTTCTACGGTACATGCTCGACCTGTCTCTCGCAGTGTTAAGGGTAAACTTCGCTAGACTCATGCAACTACATGTCCTTTCATGGAATGCCCTTGGAATTAGACAATACTCCAGACTGACTGCACTTAGGACATATGTTTATCGCCATCACCCACAAGTAATATTTATTCAAGAAGCCTTCCCTGGCGGTGCTCAGCCAGGTGACGAAGCTCCAAAACTCTCTGGCTATGTTTCATATGTACATCATGTCAGGAATGGTCTTATTACTTACATCCACTCTACTCTCCCTCATCAACTCCTTCGCTCATCAGCAGATATTAACATGACCTTCCAACTTTTTCAGGTTAAGATAGGTGATGGTCATATTCGATTATGCAATGTTTACTCTGCCCCTGGCCTAATTAACCTCTCAGCACTTCCTACACCTACAAACCTTGGCGTGATCTACATGGGGGATTTCAATGCCAGACACCCAGATCTAGGTGATGTCTCTCCGATTCCCAACCGCAGTGGAGTTCCTCTGCTCAACTACATCCGTCGTTACCATTTAACCCGTTGGGATACAGGTGGTGCCACACACATCCGGGGGGGCACTCTTGATCATATCCTTACATCTGGGCTTGTAGCATCACATGTCTCCTGTCATTCTGTTCCCTCGCTCTTTTCTGACCATGTTGCCTTATGTCTACAGTACGCAATACAGACTCATCCAAGTGACCCCTATCATCGTACCCGCATCACCATTCCACCCAAGTACTGCCCAACATATGTTTCATACATCTCCTCTGTCCTACCTACCTTTGATAAACACTCTCCAGAACACCTGTATAATTCTTTGGTAAAAGCTACCCATGACTTCTATCAACTATATATCGCCAGACCTCGCATCAAAAGTCATCTTGTTGCCCATGCTTGGACCTTGGATCAACGCATTATGCAAGCAGAGAGAGTTGCGGCCGATGCTGGCCTTGCCTTTCAGACACAACCGACACCTAATCATCTACTTCAATATCAGCAGGCGAGGGATGATTTAGTTGCTCTCCAGAAGTGTGTCTACACTGAGTCGTGGTATAAATACACTGACCTAATTAACCACCAGACTAGCGTTGGGACCATGTGGCATCTCATTAAAAGGACTGTCAAGAAAAAAACCATACGTGCACTTCATCACAGTCCACAAGCATATGCCCAGGATCTCATCACTACTTGGTCAACCCAGTCACGGTCCAGTAATCTCCCTGTGCAAATCCAAGAAGCACTCTCTTCCCAGAGCAATTTACGCAACCTTCGTCTGATGGCTGCATTGTTGGAATCAGACGAGGAGGACAAAGAGCTGATCACCGAGGATGAGCTGCGATGTGCTGTTATGGGAAATAAAAATTCTGCTCCTGGAGATGATGGCCTTACTTATCAAGTGCTTCGTCTTCTCCAGAAGGTTCCTGGAAATCCTCTTCTACAATTGTATAATCTTTGCTACCAACTTGGATATGTACCTGCTGCCTGGATCATTAGCACAATTATTCCTATCCCAAAGCCTGGAACTGATAAATACCGGCCTATCTCCCTCACCTCATGTTTTAGTAAAGTGTTTGAGCGTATATTACTAACCAGGCTAATGTACCGGTTACAAGAAAAACTTTCTCCCCATTTGTATGGCTTTCTTCCACAGAGGAGTACTCATCACTGTTTAGCTGAACTCTACTCCCGATTGTCCTCCAACAGTGTAGTTGCCTTCCTTGACCTCAAAAGTGCTTTTGATATAGCCAACCGGGATATAATTCTTGATCAGCTTGTCGAATTTGGTGTCAGAGGAA
Organism: Palaemon carinicauda; assembly: GCF_036898095.1. Lineage (NCBI taxonomy): Eukaryota > Metazoa > Arthropoda > Malacostraca > Decapoda > Palaemonidae > Palaemon > Palaemon carinicauda. The sequence goes on along the minus strand of NC_090736.1, from coordinate 140,087,631 downwards.
ACCTTCTGAAGTGGATAAACGGTTATCTCAGTAACAGAAAATCGCGTGTTTTCTTCAAAGGTGCATGTAGCTCCTATGAAAATTTTGAGCTGGGCACACCCCAGGGCGGTGTATTGAGCCCATTTCTTTTTAATATACTTATACACCATGTACTGTCTCTCCTCCCTGCTATCCCTGGAACCACTGTAACCTGCTATGCTGATGATGTCTGCATCCACTCCACTACCCCTCGAGACCTTCAACGTGTCCTTCAAGACTTCTACAGGTCCTGTACCTCCTGTGGCCTCATACTCTCCCCAGAAAAAAGCAGAATCTTCTCTGCGCGGAATCTCCGAGACCTGCCAGTGTTCACTATGGGTGGGAATATTATACCTCACTGCACACAGTATACATATCTTGGTGCACCAGTCAGGATCACCCCTGCTATACCCGCACAAAAACGAATCCACCCCATGGTGAAAAACCTTCTTGATCGACTGGAGCCTCGCTTCACTCCCATCAAGTGGCTTGCGACCAGGGCCACAGGTATATCTATCCCCGTGGCTAAAACCCTCTATATCCTCTTCTTGAGGTCAGTTGTTGACTATTTATCTCCTGCTTTAATTCAATTACCCAGACAGGCATTACAACCACTAGAACTGTTCCAAAATAGGGTAATGAGGTTTATCCTAGGTTGCCCTCCTTCCACTCGGGTAGTCAACATGCAGACCGAACTCATGTTACCTCCATTAATAGAGAGAATTTATGCCAATGTAACTTTGTTTTCTGTTAAATGTCTACACTCTCCACAATTTACTCCAAACTTCTCTGCTGTCCTCAGAGCATCACTTGACGAAGATGCACCAAGACCTCAACTCCGGCCAGGGGGCCATAACCTAGTTAGGACAGTATGTGAAAATCTTCGACACCTTGATATTGGTGTACCTGAGCAAGCTGTCATCCAAGATTTGCCACCATGGCGGGTTCCTATTCCTGCTGTCACTTTCACACCAACCTCTAAAGATGCCCATACCAGTCTACAGAAACAGCTGGTTTTGGAAACTATCCAATGTGTCAATATCAGTTCCTGCAGGACACCATATCTACGTTGACGGCTCAGTACAGGCAGATGGAAGTGCAGCATGTGCTATGTTCTCCCAAACTTTAGAACCTCCTGAGGGTGGGTGGCATGGTCGCAGGTTGCCAAACTCATCCAGTTCCACTTATTGCGAACTTCAAGGTATATGGGATGCAGTAACTCTACTTGTTAGAAGAAATGTGAATGGATTGGTGATCTGTGACTCCAAATCTGCACTCCAGGCACTGACATCTTCTAGGCCCAGCTGTGGCCGTGTTGTGCGAGACATACTGTGTCAACTCGCTGCTGCTTACAATGCCTCGCTTGTCGTGTCCTTCATGTGGATGCCCTCCCATATTGGGCTTGCTGGGAATGACATGGTGGACAGTCTTGCCAAAGCTGCCTGCACACTGGACCTTGATGACAGAAATGATGAGCCCTCACTTCGCTGCCTTAAACATAGAATATTTTCAGCAGCTTTTGCTTGTACAGTACAGCACAGGGATGCAGAGAGGGGCACTAGTGTTTCCATACAACATCATGATAACTTTCTGCATAGCCGTCACAAGTACCGGCGTCGTGGACTCATGGTGCGTAGGCATAATGTTGTAAGTGCCAGGATAAGGTTGGGATATCGTCCTGTGTGGCAGGTTGGACAGACACTAGATATACCACACTACACCTCATGTAAACTCTGTAACCTTGCTAATGCCAATAACCTTGAACACTACTGTCTTCATTGCCCCACTGTCAGGAATCTGTTACCTCAAGGACAAAATTTACTTCAAACCTGTCAATATTTACTCAAAGATGACCACCTAGATGTAATTCTGACTCGTCATCCACACTTTGGTGGCTGCTAAACTGTCTGTTGCAGTTGTTGTGATAATGGAATACGAACTCATATATGTTATTTTTGTGAATGATATACTGATGATTCAATGCTGTTTTTTTTTTTTTTTTTTTTTTTTTTTTTTTTTTTTTTTTTTTTTCTTCCCTTCATCCACACTTTGGTGGCTGCTAAACTGTCTGTTGCAGTTGTTGTGAGAATGGAATACAAACTCATATATGTTATTTTTGTGAATGATATACTGATGATTCAATGCTGTAATTTTTTTTTTTTTTTTTTTTTTTTTTTTTTTTTTTTTTTTGACTCGTCATCCACACTTTGGGGGCTACTAAACTGTCTGATGCAGTTGTTGTGAGAATGGAATACGAACTCATATATGTTATTTATGTGAATGATATACTGATGATTCAATGCTGCATTTTATTTTTTTTTCTCTCTCTCTCTCTCTCTCCTGGTAATTTCTGATGTACTGTATGTAACCTTGTTTGATGTCGTTGGTCGTAATAAATTTATTAAATAATCGTAAGTGCCAGGATAAGGGTGGGATATCGTCCTGTGTGGCAGGTTGGACAGACACCAGATATACCACACTACACCTCATGTAAACTCTGTAACCTTGCTAATGCCAATAACCTTAAACACTATTGCCTTCATTGCCCTACTGTCAGGAATCTGTTACCTCAAGGACAAAAATTTATTTCAAACCTGTCAATAGTTACTCAAAGATGACCACCTAGATGTAATTTTGACTCGTCATCCACACTTTGGTGGCTGCTAAACTGTCTGTTGCAGTTGTTGTGATAATGGAATACAAACTCATATATGTTATTATTGTAACTGATACACTGATGATTCAATGCTGTAATTTTTCTTTATATGTTGATTTTTGATGTACTGTATGTAATTGCCAATATGTAACTTTGTTTGACGTCTTTGGGCGTAATAAATTTATTAAATAATCTCTCTCTCTCTCTCTCTCTCTCTCTCTCTCTCTCTCTCTCTCTCTCTCTCTCTCTCTCTCTCTCTCTCTCTCTCTCAGGATTCGGCAAACAAAAAACTACAAAAAACAAAAATTAATCCTCCACAACATCTTAACCTCCCCTGACAGCGAATCCAGAGTCGTTGAGCTCCTATGCTATGGGATCGCAAAGGGGCTAGCTCTTCGGGCAGAAGTCGAGACCATGCTCAAGAAGGATGCTCTCCAGGAGGTCGTAGACGACTCCCCAGGCTTCTTCAGTCGACTCTTTCTTGTAAAGAAGGCGTCTGGAGGCTGGAGACCCGTCATCGACCTCTCAGCCCTGAACAAGTTTGTCAAGCAAACTTCGTTCAGCATGGAGACAACAGACACGGTTAGACTTGCAGTGAGACCGCAAGACTTCATGTGCACACTGGATCTGAAGGACGCGTACTTCCAGATCCCAATCCATCCGTCTTCCAGGAAGTACCTAAGATTCAGCCTAGACAACAAGATCTACCAGTTCAAGGTGCTGTGTTTCGGTCTCTCCACAGCACCTCAGGTGTTCACCAGAGTGTTCACACTGATATCTTCGTGGGCGCACAGGAACGGCATCTGTCTCCTCCGTTATCTGGACGACTGGCTGATCCTGGCAGACTCGGAGTCGACCCTTCTTCGACACCGAGACAGGCTTCTGGGAATTTGCCAAGATCTAGGGATCATGGAAAATCTCGAGAAGTCCTCTCTGCTCCCAACACAACGACTGGTATATCTAGGCATGATATTAGACACCAATCTCCACAAAGCCTTTCCATCAGACGACAGGATAGCAAGGCTGAGGAGGGTTGCAGAGCCTTTCCTCAGTCGAGAAGACCTTCCAGCCCAATCTTGGTTACGTCTTTTAGGTCACCTAGCCTCCTTGGCCCGTCTAGTTCCCAACGGCCGCCTCAGGATGAGATCTCTGCAGTGGCGGCTCAAGTCCCGGTGGAATCAAGGCATCGATTCCCCGGACTCTATGGTCTCGATAGGACCTGCGGAACGGACGGACCTGCGGTGGTGGCTGACCGACGACAACTTTCGAAAGGGAGTGGATCTTCTCGTCCTTCCCCCCGGATTTGATGCTGTTTTCGAACGCATCGAAAGAAGGGTGGGGGTGCCCACGTTCTGAACCAGAGGGCCTCAGGCCTATGGTCAGAATCAGAAAAGTACCTCCACATCAACCTGCTAGAGGTGAAGGCCGTATTTCTGGCCCTTCAACAGTTCCAACAGACCCTGGCGGGCCACTCCGTGGTGGTGATGAGCGACACCACCACAGTAGTGGCTTATATCAACAAGCAGGGAGGTACCTTTTCACGACAGCTATCCCATCTTGCAGTAGAGATACTGAGATGGACCGAAGTCCACTCGATACGTCTATCAGCTCGCTTCATTCCTGGCAAAAGGAATGTGCTCGCCGACAGTCTGAGCAGAGCTTCACAGATAGTGAGTACCGAGTGGTCTTTGGATCTTCAAGTAGCCAACAAAGTCCTGACTTTGTGGGGTTCCCCAACAGTGGACCTGTTCGCGACAGCCTTGAATTTCAAGCTGCCGCTGTACTGCTCCCCAGTCCCGGACCCCAAGGCACTCTGGCAAGATGCCTTCCAACAACGGTGGGACAACATCGACGTGTACGCCTTCCCACCGTTCTGTCTGATGAGAAGGGTGCTCAACAAGACCAGACTATCGGTCAACCTGTCAATGACCTTAATAGCTCTGCTATGGCATCATGCAGAATGGTTCCCGGACCTTCAGCAGCTCCTGACGGAACTCCTGAGAGAGCTTCCCCCACGACACGAGCTACTCAGACAACCACATTGCAACATCTTCCACAAAGCCGTAGCATCGCTTCGGCTTCACGCCAGGAGACTATCCAGCGTCTCCTCACTGAGAGAGGCTTTTCGCAACAAGTTGCGGAAAGGATGTCTCGACACCTGTGAAAGTCATCCGCAGGGGTCTACCAGGCGAAGTGGAGAGTCTTCTGTGGATGGTGTCGTGGGAGGGGTATCTCTCCACTCGATGCCAGTATTCCAGCAGTAGCGGAGTTTCTCGTGTATTTGTGGGAGGAAATGCGCCTTTTGGTCTCGGCGGTGAAAGGCTATCGCTCAGCCTCAAGCCTAGCCTTCAGGCTGAAAGGAATAGACATTTCCTCCTCGCTGGAACTTTCCTTACTCATACGAAGCTATGAGCTTACCTGCCCTCAGTCGGAAGTGAGACCTCCTCCATGGAACGTGGTTCGGGTCCTCAGGGCTCTGAAGAGACCCCCGTTCGAACCATTACGCCAGGCCTCTGACCAACACCTGACTTGGAAGACGGTATTCCTGCTCGCTCTGGCTTCGGCCAAGCGGGTCAGTGAACTTCATGGTCTCTCATACGATATCACCCATTCAAGGGGATGGGGGGAGGTAACGTTCAGGTTCGTCCCTGAGTTTGTTCCCAAGACTCAGAACCCTGGAGTGCCAGACCCACGGTTCGATTCCTTCAGGGTTACGTGTCTCCCTTCCGTAACAGATGACCCAGATCATCTGCTACTTTGCCCAGTAAGAAGTCTGAGGCATTATCTGAAGAGAACAGCTGCAGTCCGTCCCCGCGTGCAAGCTCTGTTTGTGAGCACGGGAAGGACGAAGAGGGGGGTCACCAAGAATACCATCTCAGCCTGGATTCGACGGACCATTCATCATGCCTTGAATCCAGACCCTCCTCCGTCACGTCGCCCTAGGGCACATGATGTCAGGGGCATCGCTACGTCCCTGGCCTTCAAGAGAAACTTCTCTGTGATGCAGGTGTTACAAGCTAGGGTCTGGAAGCGTCAAACGACCTTCACAGCCCACTACCTGCAGGACGTGACCCACAGGAGCCTCGATACTTTTTCTATCGGCCCTGTGGTGGCTGCACAACAGCTGGTCTAACCTCAGGCTCCTTAATGGACAAGTAGCAGAAGGTTGAGGGCACTGTTACCCGGTTTTAGTTTGTGTGAATGAAAGAGTATGTCTGGCCCTTCTTTCTTCATCCTCCCCTCTCTTGGGGAATACAGCATCCTTGGTCTCTGCATAGCTGACCTCAAACCTCTGCCGGTAAACCATGCTTCCTTGTGTTCCTAGTATTAAGAATAATACTGTCACGTCCTCCATACCCTGACGAGGTGGTATTGGGACGTCTAAAGGACCTCAGGTCAACTTCCTAGGACGAGTCACACTTCATTTCTCCTCACATAACTTATGTAGGCCTCACGTTTCTTGCGTAGCAAGAAACTTGCGAGGTGCAGGGACACTTTTTCTCGAGTGCTGCTCACTCGGATTCTGAGTCCCCGGGTAAGCCAAAGCCAGTAAGGCTGTGGACTTTCCACCCTGCCTAAGGGTAAGTCACCCTATGTAAATAGCGTGGTTTGTATTTCGGTTACGGAACAAATGACAAATTCGAAGATAATTTGTATTTTTCCTAACCATACAAACCTTAGCTATTTACACATACTTGCCCACCAGCCCTGTCCCCCAAGACAAATCCTACCTCTAAGTGAAGTGAGGCAGCTCACCAGTGTGTGGGGGTGGAGGGGTAGCTAGCTACCCCTCCCCTACCCCCGTGCTAACTAGTGCGGGGGTAGTTTAACCCTCGTTAAAATCTAATGGCTCGTCATTTCAGCTACGCTGAAAGTAAACCCTATGTAAATAGCTAAGGTTTGTATGGTTAGGAAAAATACAAATTATCTCTGAATTTGTCATTTTTTAACATACTTACCTGCTGGTTATATAACTTATAATACACCCTCCTCCCCTCTAGAGAACTATGGGCATGGAAGATTTGGTGAAGTATGGAATGGTTCGGCCTATCTCCCTTGAGGGCGCTAGTGTACACCTGGCAACTATATCTGCGATTGCCGCGAGTTTCTGAATTTTTGCCAGACGTCAGGGACTAAAGCCATAGAAATGATGTTAAAGGAGCATTTCACTGGGCGGCACGGGTCTCTCGCCCAGAAATAGATTTTTCCTTCGTCAAAATCCCTTTTTTATGTAACCAGCGGGTAAGTATGTTAAAAAATTTATTTTATTATGAAAATATTTTTCACCTGCGCACACGTGCCAATACTCTCCTGCGCGCATGCCAACAGCCACGGGTGCAGGAACTACTCCCGGCAAGGTCACCATAGCCTCATTCCCATCCCCGCAAATGCATTCCAGCGTGCCTTGAGACAGAAGGGAAACAGGCACCAGCAGAGGGGTTCAGGATCCCAAAACTGCCTTCTAAGACGGACCCACCTATTTCGGTGACTCCTCGTAGGGAACCTTCAGTCCCTTTCCCTTCAGGGATCTGTGTGACAGTGCATCAGTCAGTCAGCAGCCTTGGTTCAGTGCCCTAGTCAGAGCTGTAACACAGGCATTGGAGCCTGTCCTGTCCAGCCGCTCGTCAGAGCAGCCCATAACTCTGGACTCACGATACGGAACCATGGCTTCCTTTACCCCTTTGAAGAGGTCACTTCCCCGAGGGTGAAGCTGACTCCGTGCAGACCATCAAGGCCAGTCCCTCCAGAATCTCCCCAGGGATACTCCCCTTTCCTGTCTGATGAAGAGGGTACTCATCCCCATCCTCCTCCAAGGGAATCGCGTGAGGAGAGGCACTCCTCCATTCCACCTTTGGATGAAACCTCCCTTCACACGGAGAGTTCCCCTCAGTCAGAGATCAGGAGGGACACAACACTCAGGCCTTCGATGTTGGAGTCTTAAGACTCCAAGACTCTGCCAAAGTCCTCCACCAGGACTACAAGAACGGAGACAGCCAGCCACTCGAGGAATGTCCGCGACTCACCCCTAGAAGAGCTCTTGGGGACAGAAGGAAACTTCGCTGTAAGTCTAACATCAGGAGGAGAGCAACAAGAGTCAGAACATGCATTCTGGCAGGTTCTGACTCTAATGAGGGTTCTCAACGGGTTTTCCGACCCAGAGATACTCCCTCAAGAGGGCAAGGACACGGTCTTAGACGGCGTCTTTGGCACTCAGAAACCCTCCAAGACCAGTGCAGCTCCGCCCTGGTCCCAGGGGTTGAAGAGTACCTGGGATAAGATCGCCCAACAGCTCTTCGACTTTGCCGGCTCTACGAACAAGTTCCTCCCACCTCCTAGTGTACAGCAGAGGAGGTACTTTGAGGTCCTGGAGTAGTCCAGTTCAGCTCTTCCACTTCACCACTCTCTGGAAGAGCTAACCAGGAGAATCCCTCTTGAGAGACTCTCCACGCGGCAGGTCTCGTTCTCGGCGGCTGAAGTCCTTAACCAGGAGAAGGTCACTAAGTATGCGATGCAAGCTACATCATGGCTGGACATCTGGTTAGGGACCTTAGGAATGCTGGTACGATCCGAGGATTTCTCCAAGGAGCGTACCAGGAAGGCATTGGAGACCTTTCTCTCTTCGGGCAGTCATAGATCAAGTTTCTTGCCCACCAAGTTTCGAACTTGTGGGTAAACACCATCTTGAAGCATCAAGATACAGTGTCTGAAAGGTTCCACCAACAGGTCCCCAGCATCGAGATAAATAGGCTCAGACATTACTCTCTAGAGGGAGCCCACCTGTTTGAGCCTAAGGACGTGGAACTTGCTGCTGAGAGGTGGAGGAAGTCTCATTCAGACTCCCTCCTCCATAGGGCTTTGACATCCAAGCCCTATAAACCTCCAGCACCTCAGCAGTCCCGTCCAACCAAGACCAGGACGACAAAAGCAGCGAAGACAGTAGTGTCTAATAAGCCCTTTCCTGTCAAGGACAGGAAAGGCAAAAAGTCCTCCAGGAGAGGAAAGAATCCTAGAGGGAGCAGCCGAGGCCGCAAACGCTAGGATAGGCACTCCCCCTGCGTCTCCACCAGTGGGGGGATGCCTACAAAGTTGCTCAGACTGGTGGAAGTAACTCTGGGCCGATTCCTGAACAATCTCCGTGATTCGTCTAGGATATTGCGTCCCGTTCATAACATCTCTCCCTCCCCTGATCAGGAATCCAGTGTCAATAGACTCCCTTGCCATGGGATCGGCAAGGAGGCAGGCCCTTCAGGCAGAAGTCCAGACCCTCTTGAAGAAGGGCGCTCTCCAAGAGGTCCTCGACGAGTCCCCAGGCTTCTTCAGTTGACTCTTTCTTGTAAGAAAGGTGTCTGGAGGCTGGAGACCAGTCATATACCTCTCAGCCCTGAACAAGTTTGTCAAACCAACTGTTCAGCATGGAGACGGCAGACACAGTCAGACTAGCGGTAAGACCTCAAGACTTCATGTGTACACTGGACCTAAAGGACGCGTACTTCCAGATCCCAGTCCATCCGTCTTCACGGAAGTGCTTAAGATTCAGCCTAGACAACAGAAAGTACCAGTTCAAGGTGCTGTGCTTCGGTCTTTCCACAGCACCTCAAGTTTTCACCAGTGTTTGCCCTAGTGTCATCTTGGGCACACAGGATTGGCATCGGTCTCCTCTGTTATCTGGACGACTGGCTAATCCTAGCAGACTTGGTGTCAACCCTTCTTCAACACCAAGACAAACTTCTGAGACTTTGCCAAGATCTGGGGATCATGGTAAATCTCGAGAAGTCATCCCTGCTTCCTACACAGAGACTGGTATACCTAGGCATGATTATAGACACCAATCTCCACAAAGCCTTCCCATCAGACGACAGGATAACAAGGCTGAGAAAGGTCGCAAGACCTTTTCTCAGACGAGAAGAACTTCCAGCCCAAACGTGGTTACGTCTCCACAGTCACCTTTCATCACTGGCCCGTCTAGTTCCCAATGGTCGCCTCAGGATGAGATCCCTCCATTGGCAACTCAAGTCCCGGTGGAATCAGCCTCGCGATTCCCCGGACATCCGGATCCCCATGGGGTCAGCGGAACTGACGGACCTACAGTGGTGGGTGGCAGACGAGAACCTACGAAAGGGAGTGGATCTTCTCGTCCTCCCCCGGATTTGATGCTGTTCTCAGACACTTCAAAAAAAGAGAGGGGGCCCACGTGCTGCATCACACGACCTCAGGCCTCTGGTCAGAGTCAGAAGAGTACCTCCACATAAATCTCCTAGAGATGAAGGCTTTCTGGCCCTTCAACAGTTCCAACAGTTCCTGGTGGGCCACTCAGTGGTGGTGATGAGCGACAACACCACAGTAGTGGCTTACATCAATAAGCAAGGAGGTACTTTTTCGCAGCAGTAGAGATACTGAGATGGGCCGAAATCCACTCGATACCACTATTGGAACGGTTTATTCCGGGCAAAAGGAATGTGCTCGCCGACAACCTGAGCAGAGCGTCTCAGATAGTGAGTACCGAGTGGTCTTTGGATCATCTAGTAGCCAACAAAGTACTGACTTTGTGGGGTTCTTTTGACTGTGGACCTAAACTTCAGGCTCCCGTTGTATTTTTCCCCAGTCCCAGACCCCAAGGCTCTCTGGCAAGATGCTTTCCAACAACGGTGGGACAACATCGACGTTTACGCCTTTCCCCCGTTCTGTCTGATGAGGAGGGTACTCAACAAGGCCTGAACATCGGTCAATCTTTCAATGACCCTCATAGCTCCGCTATGGCATCACAACCACATGCCAACATATTCCACTAAGCCGTAGCTTCGCTACACCTTCACGCCTGGAGACTATCCAGCATCTCCTCACTCAGAGAGGATTTTTGCAACAAGTTGCGACTAGAATGTCTGGATACCTGCGAAAGTCATCAGCAGCAGTCTACCGAGCAAAGTGGAAAATCTTCTGTGGTTGGTGTCGTTGAAGGGGTATCTCTCCTCTCGATGCCACTATTCCAGCAATAGCGGAGTTCGTCGTGTATTTGCGTGAAGAAATGCGCCTGTCAGTCTCGGCAGTAAAAGGCTATCGCTCACCCTTAAGCCTCGCCTTTAGACTGAAAAGAGTGGACATTTCTTCATCGCTAGAACTTTCCTTACTTATACTGAGTTATGAACTTAACTGTTCTCAGTCAGAAGTGAGACCTCCCCCATGGAACGTGTTTCGAGTTCTCAGGTCTCTTAAGAGACCTCCCTGTGAACCGTTACGCCAGGCAACTGATCGCCACCTGATGTGGAAGACGGTGTTCCTGCTAGCTTTGGCTTCAGCCAAACGAGTCGGCGAACTTCATGGTCTCTCATACGACATCACCCATTCAAGGGGATGGCGAGAGGTAACGTTCAGCTTCGTCCCTGAGTTTATTGCTAAGACTCGGAACTCGGGAGTAGCGGATCCACGATTTCACTCCTTCCGGATTTCTAGATGACCCAGACCATCTCTTACTATGCCCTGTGAGGAGTTTGAGGCTGTATCTTAAGAGAACAGCCGCAGCCCATCCCTGTGTGCCTGCACTATCCGTCAGCACAGGATGGACCAAGAGGAGGGTCACCAAGAACACCATCTCAGTATGGATTCGCAAGGTCATAGACCACGTATTGAATCCAGACCCTCCTCCTTCACGTCGCCCAAGAGCTCATGATGTTGGGCGTAGCTATGTCCCTGGCATTCAAGAGAAACTTCTCAGTGACGCAGGTTCTTAAAGCTGGGGTGTGGAATTGTCAGACCACATTCACATCCCACTACCTGCAAGAAGTGACCCACAGTAGACTCAATACGTTCTCTATCGGTCCTGTGGTGGCTGCACAAGAGCTGGTTTAACACCTCAAGCTCCTTATTGGACAAGTAGCCGAAGGTGTAGGGCATTGTTACCCGGCTTTAGTCCGCGTGAATGAAAAGGTTTGACTGGCTCTTTTCTTTTCTTCATCCTCCCCTCTCTTGGGGGAAGCAGCATCTTGGGTTCTCTGCACAGCTGACCTCAAACCACTGCAGGTAAACCATGCTCCCTTGTGTAACTAGTATTAAGACTAATACTGCTGCGTCCCCATACCCTGGCGAGGTGGTATTGGGAAAGTCCTAGTTTACACAGTTTTTCCTTCTAAAGAACTCGGAATAACTTTACCTGGACGGTCACACTTCTATATACCTCAACACACAGCTTGTGTAGGCCGCAGACCTTGCGTAGCAAGGTTTTAGCGAGGAGCAGGGACTCCTTATTTTTGAGTACTGACATACCCAGATAAGGAGCCCCCGGGTAAAGCCAAAAGCCAGATTGGCTGGGACATCCACCCTACCTAATGGGTGAGTCACCCCTATTAAATAGCATGGTTTGTATTCCAGTTACGGAACAAGTGACAAATTCGTAGATAATTTGTATTTTTCCTAACTACAAACCTTAGCTATTTAAACAAACTTACCCACCAGCCCTATTCCCCTTGAAATCCTACCTCCAAGCAAAGTGAGCTCAATCACAGGTGTGTGAGGGGGTGCAGTAGCAAGCTACCATCCCCTACCCCCACTAACTAGCTGTATGGGTAGTTAACCCTCGCTAAATTTTAATGGCTCGTCATTTCAGCTACCCCGAAAGTAATACCCCTATTAAATAGCTAAGGTTTGTATAGTTAGGAAAAATACAAATTATCTACGAATTTGTTATTTTAAATTAGTTTTAGTATACATACATACAAATACCAAGGCACTTCCCCCAATTTTGGGGGGTAGCCGACATCAACAAAAGAAACAAAACAAAAAAGGGGACCTCTACTCTCTACGTTCCTCCAGCCTAACAAGGGGGACTCAACCGAGTTCAGCTGGTACTGCTAGGGTGCCACAGCCCACCCTCCCACATTATCCACCACAGATGAAGCTTCATAATGCTGAATCCCCTACTGCTGCTACTTCCGCGGTCATCTAAGGCATCGGAGGCAGCAGCAGGGCCTACCGGAACTGCGTCACAATCGCTCGCCATTCATTCCTATTTCTAGCACGCTCTCTTGCCTCGCTCACATCTATCCTCCTATCACCCAGAGCTTTCTTCACTCCATCCATCCACCCAAACCTTGGCCTTCCTCTTGTACTTCTCCCATCAACTCTTGCATTCATCACCTTCTTTAGCAGACAGCCATTTTCCATTCTCTCAACATGGCCAAACCACCTCAACACATTCATATCCACTCTAGCTGCTAACTCATTTCTTACACCCGTTCTCACTCTCACCACTTCGTTCCTAACCCTATCTACTCGAGATACACCAGCCATACTCCTTAGACTCTTCATCTCAAACACATTCAATTTCTGTCTCTCCGTCACTTTCATTCCCCACAACTCCGATCCATATTTCACAGTTGGTACAATCACTTTCTCATATAGAACTCTTTTTACATTCATGCCCAACCCTCTATTTTTTACTACTCCCTTAACTGCCCCCAAAACTTTGCAACCTTCATTCACTCTCTGACGTACATCTGCTTCCACTCCACCATTTTCTGCAACAACAGACCCCAAGTACTTAAACTGATCCACTTCCTCAAGTAACTCTCCATTCAACATGACATTCAACCTTGCACCACCTTCCCTTCTCGTACATCTCATAACCTTACTCTTACCCACATTAACTCTCAACTTCCTTCTCTCACACACTCTTCCAAATCCTGTCACTAATCGGCCAAGCTTCTCTTCTGTGTCTGCAACCAGTACAGTATCATCCGCAAACAACAACTGATTTACCTCCCATTCATGGTCATTCTCGTCTACCAGTTTTAATCCTCGTCCAAGCACTCAAGCATTCACCTCTCTCACCACTCCATCAACATACAAGTTAAACAACCACGGTGACATCACACATCCCTGTCTCAGCCCCACTCTCACCGGAAACCAATCACTCACTCTGCTGCTATTGCAAGGTTTATTACACTAGTTTAACGGTCAGCCTCTCAAGACTCTCCTAGCCACGCTATGGCATTACGCAGTACAGTTTCCAAACTTTTTGCAGCTCCTGATAGTCTCTCCAAGAGAACCCTCTCCACATCACAGACAACCCACTTTGACACTTACCACAAGCTATAGCTTTGCTATGATTGTACGCTTGGAGACTACCCAGTACCTCTTTTGCGAAAAGGTTGTCTAGATATCTGAGGAATTCCTCAGCATCAGTCTACCAGGCAGTATAACATCTTGTGTGGTTGGTGTCATGTAAGTGTGTGTCTCCACTCGATACCTCTAGTCCAGCAATAGCGGAATCCTCGACTGTATACAAGAGGAAAAGACCCCCTATTCAGTTTCGACAGGTAAAGATGATCACTCAACCTTGATCCTCCACCTTCAAACTGAAAGGAAGGGACATCCTCTCAACGATAGACCTTTCCTAACTCATACGGACTTACAACTTGCCTTTCTCCAGTCGGAATTGAGACCTTCCTCTCGGAACATGGTTCAAATTCTCCGATCTCTAAAGAGACCACCCTATGTTCCACATCGCCCATTAATGAGAAGGGCAATGTTCAGTTTCATCCCTGAGTATGTCGCCAGACACAGTCTCCAGAGGTGACGGATCCTACACAAGTCTCTACTCGGTAACGGACGATCCAGATCATCCGTTGCTGTACCCAGAGTAAGGTATGAGACTTTACCTTAAGAAAACTGCAAGAGCCCACCCGGGTCCCTTCTCTTGTCACCAGCACTGGGAGATACTAGAGGAGGATCACCAAAACATTATCTTGACATGACGACTCACGATGTCAGGGGCATAGCTATGCCCCTGGTCCTTCTTAGCAGATTACTCTGTGATGCAGGTTTTACAAGAAAGGATCTGAATGCTCCAGGTGACTTTCACAACGTGTCTCCTGCAAGACGTAACCCACAGGAACTGGATACGATTTCTATCGGTCTGGTGGTGGCTGCACAACAGCTGGTTGTATACCTCAAACTCCTTATTGGACAAATAGCAGAAGGTTGAGGGCACTGTTACCCGGTTTTAGTCTGCGTGAATAAAAAGATTTGACTGGTTCTTATTCTTTTCTTCATCCTACCCTCTCGTGGGGAAAGCAGCATCCTGGGTTCTCTGCATAAGCTGACCTCAAACCACTGCAGGTAAACCATGCTCCCTTGTGTAGCTAGTATTAAGCTAATGCTGTTGCGTCCCCATACCCTGGCGAAGTGGTATTGGGAAAGTTTTGGTTACATCAGGTTTTTCCTACAATAGACTCGGAATAACTTTACCTAGACAGTCACTCTTCTGCATGTCTCAACACATAGCTTACGTAGGCCGCCGACCTTTAGCGGTGCAGGGACTCCTTATTTTTTAGTACTAACATACTCAGAAAATGAGCCCCCGGGTAAAGCCAAGAGCCAGATTAGCAGGGACGTCCACCCTTCCTAATGGGTGAGTCACCCCTAATAATTAGCGTGGTTTGTATTCCAGTTACGGAACAAATGACAAATTCGTAGATAATTTGTATTTTTCCGAACTATACAAACCTTAGCTATTTAACCAAACTTGCCCACCAGCCCTATCCTCCTTGGGATAGTGTAAGCTACCCCTCCTACTAACTAGCAGTGTGGGTAGTTAACCCTCACTAAATTTTAATGGCTCGTCATTTCAGCTCTGCCGAAAGTATAACCCCTAATAAATAGCTAGGTTTTGTATAGTTAGGAAAAATACAAATTATCTACAAATTTGTCATGTTATGGTCTTTAATAGGGTAGGTCATCCAGAGGGTGGGTCACCCAGTGCTTTTATAGGAATTGTGGTTCAATTTAAGTGATAGGACCTATTTTTCAAATTGATGAGTACCTAGTAGGTTTTATTTTACATTTTACTTTGTTTATAAATGTTCCTATTGGTATTGCAGAATGTCTTGAGATATTTAGTTTTTGAGGAGATCAAGTGTGGTTGATCAAAGGTTGTGCTGAAATATGATATATAAGGAAATTAAGCTTAGATAGAACATGAGTCCAGGTAATGCTGACTTTTCTTTTCATCCCATGACATTTAAAAATCAGTAAACCATATAAAGAAACATCTTAATACGTCATTATTTTTATTCCTCTTGACTGTTATCCCCCAAAGAATTAGACTAAAATAGACTATAATGGCCTCCCAGCTCAACTTAGCACTATCATTATGATCTGCTATTCTGGTTCCCCATAGATTAAACACAAGATTGCTGCCCAATTTCCATAACTTCTTTATTGCCTAAAGTTTTTAAAAGCCTTTGGCAAAGCATCTAAATATGTATGCTGAAGGTAATATTGTGTTTTTTAGTTTGAAGTATGGGGGCCATGGTGACATCAATTCATTGTACCCACCAAATTGATGCCATTTATGCCTAATCATAATCTCATCATTTCAATAAGAACATTTGCAGTAAATATATTTTACTTTACTTTCAGAAGCATTTACTGTATGTAAATGCACATTTGAAATCCAAAAGCTGAAGCCAGTAAATAAAAAAATTTCTAGTTGGCAACCCAATTTCCTTATTGATATGGGAAGATCATCATCTCAGAAAGAATATTTGGAATATTGGAATAAATATATTTTACTTTTCTTTCAGAAGCATTTGTATACTGCACATTTGTGGGCAACCCGATTCCCCTAATAATATTGGAAGGAGATGGAAGCTAGAGGAACGCTGAGGGTACAAGATTAAATTATTCATATCTAAATCACAGCTGATAACAGGGATGGAGGCTGTAATATATAACTCATCAGTTTAATGATAAGTTAAAAAATTTTCATTATTTAAGATTTTTTTTTAAAATTTGCACCTCATTTAGGTTACAGAATAGGTAATAAATATTTATAGAAGGTAGTTTATAATGTTGAGAACATACTATCTGAAAAAAAGTCAAGTATTACATAACTTCTCGAAGTAAGATTGTTTTCAAATTATTTTTAAGTGAGAGGGTCATAGATTTTGTCATTACTATACACTATTAGTTTTATGTCTGTATACTACCACGTCATTCTAGGTATGCAAATATTTCTCGAAAGGTCCATTCTCAAAAGGTCTTTTGTTCCGACGAGATATAAAAACCTTGTAATCATTTAATAAAGGAATTTGCTTCAGCAACAGCCCAAGAGAATGAAAACCATGTAGTTGTGCTGATTGGTTGGCTGGCGGTATGGGGCAGAGCTTAGCTCTCCCCCCCTCCCCCCACCGCCAGCCCGCTTTCCGCATTCACTCGCTTCGGCTCAACGTGGATGGTTGTGCTACACTCCGCTCTCTACGCTGCAGCCCTTTGCCTTCTCTTTTGCTTGTGTACTAGTGATTGTGTGATTGTTATGTAGGAGAAAGTTACTCGTAAGATGCGATGTTGTGCAGGCCGTGGCAGGCGTTGCAGTAGGTGACTTTCGTCACCTTCTGTAGACCTGCAAACGCACTGATCGACATGCAGGGAAAAACCTTGCTCTCAAGGTTCTCCTTGCCGTGAGTGTGAATCCTGGCCGCCATGTTGGGAAGCCCGGATTCACAGCCTGTCGGGGATTTCTCAGGGTTCGCCGGGGGAGCGGGTAACCTTAGCGCTCCCGCTACTTCGCCGATCACGAGGGACACCCGACAGATTGTTGGACCGTCTGATGCCGATGACAACACGTATCCTGGTAAGATGGGGGAACTTTGGGCGTCTCTCGGATTATCAGGTAAGCCTGACTTGAATTTGTAAAAACTCTTTTTACATATGGCGGACGAACTTGAACGTCATTTGAATGATCCAATTGTTGATGAACACATGAATGTAACTGAGTTTGTAACTTTATCGACTCCCATGCTCCCTGATGCCCCTGTTGTTGTTGACCATGTACCTGATAAAGCATTTGTTCCTGGGAAAATAAAAAACTTTTCCAAGGGTGAAATAACTGCAGGACTTCACATTAAAACAAGGGAGAGTAATATTTTAAACACTGAGATTTCGTTAACGATTGCTGGCAAACCCTTTACAGCTTTGCCTGCAAGTCATTTAAAATCAAAATCTGCTAAAACTCCTGCTGATACAAGATGTTTTTCAGGTTCACCCCATTCACCGACCACGGCTGTTCCTACAGACATGGCTCAGGTATCGCCTACGGCTTCAAAGCAGAGATTCAGTGCACCCTCTACTTTGATTTTAGCTGAAGATACATTTGTTCATCCTCATCCAGTGTCGTCTGCTGTTGCCTTGACCACCGTTCCAGTACCTCGGAGGGGGCACAAGAAGAGGAAGCGTGGGCGGTATTCCTCTCATAGTTCCTCCTCCTCTCTCTCCTCATCTTCACCTACATCTTCCGACTCTGACTCTTCTCCAAGGAGAAAGAGGAAGGGGAAGAAGAGGAAAGCGAAGAGGGCCAGGAAGGCAAGTTGCAGTCAAAGGGACATGGTGCCCCGAGACACCTATTCTCCTCCAGAGGATGAGGGCGACGCGAGAGATTCCCGTGTTCCCTGCTCTCGTGGGATTGTTTACTGTGAATCTCGCGTAAGGCCTCAATGCACGACAGCTGCGCTCGAGGGCGCAGGTATCGTCTCCTAGAGCATGGTGACAGGGTCCTCGGTCCCCCGAGCTGCTGTTCAGACTCGAGTTGAACCGCTCTTGAACGGGGAAATGAGAGTTCCGGCTTTGGCATGAGAAATCACAGCTGTGGTCTCTCGTGAAGAATCCGCGGTTCACACGACTACCTCTGGTCAGAGTCAGAAAAGTACCTCCACATAAATCTTCTAGAGATGAAGGCCGTCTTTCTGGCCCTTCAACAGTTCCAACAGTACCTGGCAAGTCACTCTGTGGTGGTGATGAGCGACACCACCACAGTAGTGGCCTACATCAACAAACATGGAGGTACTTTTTCGCAGGAACTGTCCCATCTAGCAGTAGAGATATTGAGATGGGCCGAAATCCACTCGATACCACTATCGGCACGCTTCATTCCAGGCAAAAGGAATGTGCTCGCCGACAACCTGAGCAGACCATCTCAGATAGTGAGTACCGAGTGATCTTTGGATCATTTAATAGCCAACAAAGTCCTGACTTTGTGGGGTTCTCCGATTGTGGACCTTTTCGCAACAGCCCTGAACTTCAAGCTCCCGCTGTTCCCCAGTCCCAGACCCCAAGGCTCTCTGGCAAGATGCTTTCCAACAACGGTGGGACAACATCGACATTTACACCTTTCCTCCGTTCTGTCTGATGAGGAGGGTACTCAACAAGACCAGAACATCGGTCAATCTTTCAATGACCCTCATAGCTCCGCTATGGCATCACGCAGAATGGTTCCCGGACCTTCTGCAACTCCTAACGGAGCCTCCAAGAGAACTCCCTCCACGACACAATCTACTCAAACAACCCCATGCCAACATCTTCCACAAAGCCGTAGCTTCGCTACGACTTCACGCCTGGAGACTATCCAGCATCTCCTCTCTGAGAGAGGATTTTTGCAACAAGTTGCGATTAGGATGTCTGGACTTCTGCGGAAATCATCAGCAGCAGTCTACCAGGCAAAGTGGAAAGTCTTCTGTGGTTGGTGTCGTGGAAGGGGTATCTCTCCACTCGATGCCACTATTCCAGCAATAGCGGAGTTTCTCGTGTATTTGCGCGAAGAAATGCGCCTATCAGTCTTGGCAGTGAAAGACTATCGCTCAGCCTTAAGCCTCGCCTTCAGACTGAAAGGAATGGACATTTCTTCATCGCCAGAACTTTCTCTACTCATATGGAGTTATGTAGTTACCTACCCCCAGTCGGAAGTGAGACCTCCCCTATGGAACGTGGTTCGAGTTCTCAGGTCTCTCAAGAGACCTCCCTATGAATCATTACGCCAGGCAACAGATCGCCACCTGACTTGGAAGACGGTGTTCCTGCTAGCTTTGGTCTCGACCAAGCAAGTCAACGAACTTCATGGTCTCTCATATGACATTGCCCATTCAAGAGGATGGGGAATGGTAACGTTCAGCTTCGTCCCTGAGTTTATTGTTAAGACTCAGAACCCGGAAGTAGCGGATCCTCGATTTGACTCCTTCCAGATTTCTAGTCTCCGTACTGTAACAGATGACCTAGACCATCTCTTACTATGTCCAGTAAGGAGCTTGAGGCTGTACCTCAAGAGAACAGCCGCAGTCCGTCCTCATGTGCCAGCACTATTCGTCAGCACAGGAAGGACTAAGAGTAGGGTCACCAAGAACACCATCTCAGTATGGATTTGCATGGTCATTGACCTTGCACTGAATCCAGACCCTCCTCCGTCACATCGCCCCAAAGCACATGATATCAGGGCCATAGCTACGTCCCTGGCATTCAAAAGAAATTATTCAGTGATGCAGGTTCTTCAAGCTGGGGTGTGGAAACGTCATAACACGTTCACATCCCACTACCTGCAAGACGTGACCCACAGGAGACTCGATACGTTTTCTATCAGTCCTGTGGTGGCTGCACAACAGCTTGTTTAAAACCTCAAGCTCCTTATTGGACAAGTAGCAGAAGGTTGAGGGCATTGTTACCCGATTTTAGTCTGCATGAATGAAAAGGTTTGACTGGCCCTTATTCTCTTCTTCATCATTCCCTCTCTTGGGGAAAGCAGCATACTGAGTTCTCTGCATAGCTGACCTCAAACCACTACAGGTAAACGATGCTCCCTTGTGTTCCTAGTATTAAGGTTAATACTGTTACGTACCCATACCCTGACGAGGTGGTATTGGGAAAGTCCTAGTGCACAGTTTTCCATCTAAAGAACTTTGGAACAACTTTCTAGGACAAGTCACACTTCTACATACCTTCACACACAGCTTGCGTAGGCCGCAAACCTTGCGTAGCAAGGTTTTATAAAGCGAGGTGCAGGGCTCCTTATTTCTTGAGTGCTAACACACACAGATAAGGATCCCCCGGGCAAAGCCAAAAAGCCAGACTGGCTGGGACGTCCACCCTTTGTAATGGGTGAGTCACCCCTATTAAATAGCGTGGTTTGTACAGTGAACCCTCGCTACTTCGCGGTTCGACCATCGCGGATTCACCACTTCGCGGATTTTTTCCATAACCCATATATATACAGTAATATATATATATATATATATATATATATATATATATATATATATATATATATATATATATATATATATGTATGCATGTATTTATGTATATATGTAGGTATGTATATGTGTATACATATAAATATATATATATACACACACACACACACACACACACATATATATATATATATATATATATATATATATATATATATATATATATATATATATATATATATATATATATATATATATATATATATATATATATATATATATATATATATATATATATATATATATATATATATATATATATATATATATATATATATCTAAAGTAGGAAGATGTGATGTAGTTCTAAAGGAAAAGTATGGGAAATATGTCTGGGTAATAAGCAAAGCTCTACCTCCAGTTTGTTTCTACATTATGATCAGAGATAAATGTAAACAAAACATTGGTTGCCATTTTTTATCGTGCTTTTTAGCATGTTTAGGAAATGCATGATATAAAATCACCTTTAATATTTGTGCCTGTTTTAGTTTAGGGTACTGTAGTACATGCATTAAGTGTTCTGTACATTAAAGGGTAGTTTGTTAACAGTACTACGTACAAGGGAAGGTTTTAAAAGTCTGAATATACATGTTGAATAAATAGGTAAATATGGTGTCACTACTTCGCGGATTTTCACCTATCGCGGCCGCGACTGGAACCTATCTACCGCGATAAACGAGGGTTCACTGTATTCCAGTTACGGAACAAATGACAAATTCGTAGATCATTTGTATTTTTCCTAACCATACAAACCTTAGCTATTTAACCAAACTTGCCTGCCAGCCCTATTCCCCTTGAAGTCCTACCTCCAAGCAAAGTGAGCTCAATCACAGGTGTGTTAGGGGGAGCGGTAGCAAGCTACCCTCCCTACCCCCGCTAACTAGCGGTGTGGGTAGTTAACCCTCGTTAAAATTTAATGGCTCGTCATTTCAGCTACCACTAAAGTAATACCCCTATTAAGCTAAGGTTTGTATAGTTAGGAAAAATACAAATTATCTATGAATTTGTCATCTTTTGAAAGTTTTCATTATGTACATAAGGCTTACATAAGCAAATCAGTTGAATATTGAAATTTAACATTTATATAACTTGATTTTTTTATAAATTGAAAATTTTACTAATGCATGTTAGTCAATTTAAAAAAAAAAAAAGAATAGAGGATATAATAATTAACTGATAAATATTAATAAATCAATTACTTCCATATTGAGATGTCAGGTTTTCAAATATTCTAAATGTTACTCTTTCAATTACTTGTTATGTTCCTTAAAATTTCCAAACAATTTTGTGCATAATATTAATACCCTTTTAATTTAATACATCTCCATTCATCATCTCCTACTTCGCGCTTCATAGTCCTCAGCCATGTAGGTCTGGGTCTTCCAACTCTTCTTGTGACTTATGGAGCCCAGCTGAACATTTGGTGAACTAATCTCTCTTGGAGAGTGCGAAGAGCGTGCCCAAACGATCTCCATCTACCCCTCATCATGATCTCATCCACATATGGCACTTGAGTAATCTAAAGATAGAGACGACTGGCAAAACCTAACCGAGGCCCTTTGCGTCAATAGACATAGGAGGAGATGATGATAATGATGATTGATACCCTATTTCCATCTGTTAAAGCTAGTTTAAATCTAAGAACATTATTTTTAGCAAACTCAGGGATTGAATCTATTTTGTGTACATAAAGTCTAAATTATTCATTTAGATCTCATGTTAAAACATTTTCATAAATTGAACCTATTAAATGCATGTATGCTTATTTTTATGGGTTTTCATGAAAGAGGAGCTATGAAAAGCTAATTATTATTATTTTTTTTTTTATATGTTTATTTGCCTATCAAAACTTCCTATTTGTCCTAAATTGTAAGAGGAGTTATTCATAAATTATTTTTTTCAGGATACAGTTGGTTGCTTGCTTGAGATTAACAAATGACTTAATGGCAGAATCACAAGAAAATTGATGTCCATTGATAACAAAAACTTTTGCAAGTGGAAATTAAGATCTGTAACTTCATGGAAAAAAATACCATGGTTTTAAATGTGGGGAGATTTAATCATTTTCAAAATTCTTGCGTAGATCTGTTTACAGTGAGGCTCTAAGTACCTTGATATTGCCTAATTAATCTGTTAAATTTAACTGTTAGAATTCAACTGCAAAACTAATATCTTTCTATAAATCCTAAAATATGTTGTTGTCTTTGCCATACAGTTCTCATTTTACATTATACTGATTAAGTCTCAGCTATTGTAAGTGTTTCTGTCAGTTTTTTTTTTTTTTTTTTTTTTTCTCTCCTTAACAAAGAACAAAGTGTAAGATTAAGTTATACTATATTTGCAACTTAAAATACCGCTGAATCACAACTTCAATAGCTTTGATCACCATCTCAGTCTTTTGCTATCTTGTGTCATACTAAATTTACCAGAAGCCTCAATATTAAATCTCACTTTCACTAATGTATTGTCATCAATTGAAGATTTTACTTAATATTTTTTTTTGTATCTATACAAGGTATAAGAATGTTGGTTAATACTTTTTATTGGGACCGTAGAACAAGGTTATGTAATTTTGAGTTGTGTGTCACCTAAATCTAATTTGATTTGACAACAATGCTTGTAAGTTTGCCGTTCTTCTAAGCACATTTGGGATTACGTTTTTATGATACTTGAATTTGTATTTCCGGATAATTTATAGCTATAATTTCTATTTAGCATTTAGAGTGATACAAATACTTGATCATAGTTCTATTATCAATCAGAAAACATATTTAACATGGCACTAATGTTGAATGGCTATTTTTTGCAAACAATCATTTTGGTATCTTTATGTCTACAATCTGTATAATGTATGTTTTTAAAATGATATATCAAGTTCAAATATTTAAACCTAACTTTACTTAATATACTGTTGTGCCCTAAAGTTCATCTGGTGACCATTTTCTCAATCAGGTGAGGTCCTTCGGGAGAAAATCGTTTTTATACAGTGAATTCTATTATTCATAGTTTTTCTATGATAACATTCTCTTTGTGGCTCCTGTGGATATTAGACTAAGGCTGATAGATTCAAAAGCTAATTAACAATTCCGGGTTTTTTACCCTGTGTTTTAGCTTATGATTTTATAAGGTTTTGTTTCAATCCTTACTTTCCACTAGGCCTTCTTATTTTGTAAATATTTGTAGGTCACTAAGCTGTGTCTTCAATTAGAACACATCATGTTGTAGGCAGTAGGTTGGCTAAGTGGCTAATTTCCAATTAATAAGGATAAAAGAGATGCTTAAGCTGTGGTAAGCAGCTCTTCTAGGAGAAGGACACTCCAAACCATTGCTCTCATAGCCTCTGTACCATGGTCTTTCTTATTTTCTTCCTTCACTGGACTTTATTTCCTGTTGAAGCCCTTGCATTTATTGCATCCTGATTTTCCAACTAGGGTTGTAACTTAGCTATTAATATTATCGATATTAGTTAGGTCTCAACAACAGTTTGGAATCCCTTTTTCATTATCAGAAAGTTCTATTGAATTTGCTATCAAGACTGAGAATTTTAGTAAGTTTCAAGAAATTGTGTTGATTCCTTCTTATTGGGTTCTTTATTTGGGCTTTGTGTTGGAGAACAAAATTCAGAATGATCTCCTTGTGGCCAAAGAGTTCAAGAAAACAAAAGTTCTGTCCACAACATAAGGGGATGAGTCTCTTAGGAACTAAGGCATCTTTAGAGACGTGCATTCCTCATGCTCAATTCAAAATAAGACCTTTTTAGTTTTGTTTCAACCAATACAGGGATAGATTAGTTTCTATTCTATGTATCAAGAATCAGATGGAACCACTTGATTGGTGGGATTCTCAACAATGTTTTCTTCAAGGTGGGAGTCTCCCTTCTGTAGGTAGTAGACTGGTCAAGGCACCAGCGAGGTACTGGGTTCCTTTGACTGGCCAGATAGTACCACATTGGATCCCTCTCTAGTTACAGTTCCTTTTTCCTTTGCCTGCACATATGCCATGTGGTGGCCTATATTTTACGCATTTTCTTCTTTTCTCTTACATCAAAGATAACCAAAAAATTCTTCTTCACTCAAGGGGTTAACTACTGCACTGTAATTGTTCAGTGGCTACTTTTCATTTGTTCATTGGCTATTGTCTTCTTTCTACTTGTTCAGTAGCTTCTTTACACTTGGTAATGGTAGAAGAGACTTTAGCTATGCCAAGCAGCTCTTCTAGGAGGAGGACACTCCAAAATCAAACCATTGTTCTTGGGTAGTGCCATAATCTTTGTACCATAATCTTCTACTGTCTTGGGTTAGAGTTCTCCTGCTTGAAGCTACATGAGCACTATTCTACCCATTTCCTTATTTCCTTAAGTCACACTGGGTTATTTTCTCAGTTGGAGCCCTTGGGCTTTTTTGTGCAAAATCAAGTTTCAGCAGCAGTATATATAGTTCCACTTTTTCTGCTCTTGATTGATGTGAAACTTGGTCTTTATATTGAATATTCTGCAGAATTTCACATGATATACATTATTTGGTTAGATCATAATTCTTACCTCATGTTAGCTGACTGGTTTCTATATACGGTGGTAAATTTACTAAGCTATAAAGTTCATGTTGTTAGTAACTGATTATATTTGAAGGTTCTGTCCAGAATATGTAGTTGGATACTTTAACTAAAGTCTTCTGAAGTGTTTTCATGGATCCTGCTGTAGTCTGATATTTTATCATTGGTTAATTGTTGATGGTTTTGATGAGTTGGAAATGATAGTGCTTTTAAGGAGTTAAGGCTTTATACAAAATTCAAAGGTTATTTATCTTGAAAATTTATTTATAATCAAGTCCTAAAACAGGTTTCTCTTTTCATAGCAGGTTTATTGTTTTTTATATGGAAAATATGAATCTCATTCGAAGATGTAATGATGATTTTGCAGCATAGTTTCCTTTACATTTCTGGTGTCCTGAAATCTTCCTGGTTATCTCCTTTTTAAGGAATGGTTTAAATAATTTTGTTCCAATGGTTATTTGGGGGAAATTATTGAAACTGAATTTAGAATATTTCTAGATATCTGGAGAATTGAATTGGAAACGTCGCTGCCTGGCTATCTGCCGGACTATACTCTATTTCTTATAGCGGTGCATATTTGCACTGACTCACAGGGGTGCCCTTTTAGCTCGGAAAGGTTCCTGATACCTGATTGGTCGGAAGTATTTTTGTCCGAACACCTTCATTATTCTCGAATGATTACCAAGTAATGTGAATCGAAACTTATTTATTAACCTATATTTCTCTATCATATATATGTTTTGTCAATAAACAATGTGAAAGAATAAATATATTATAAAGAATCGTCTTGGTAAGTCTAAATTTAATAACACAATCCGCCGAAGTCAACGACAGCAGCTTGTTTTCGGATGCACACTTTGTAATTTTGTAATTTTTCACATATTTTAACACAAATTGGGATAAATTACACTCAGCATAAGTTAAACATGTTATTATAAACTTTCTTTGAATACCAGAATTTACCAAAAACATGGAATTAATAAAACCCGATATTTGTGAAAACTTATGGGGAGGTAAAAGAACAGCCTGTAGCGGCCTGGCGGGAAAACGATCCTTTCTGGCTCGTAGACGCAGTTTTTTTTTTTCTTTCGTAATATAGTTCGGCCTATTCCTTTCAGTTTAAATAGTCTTGCATTGTCTCTCTTCGTATTATTTTGCTTAGTATTTTCCCACATTCCTGTTCCTCACCTAATATCTATCTATTTTCCCCGATATCCCTTCTTTCATATATGGGATATCCGCACTACGATTCCTTATTTCTTATCCTCTGTCGAAAGTGATGGCTTGAAGGGAAGCGCGTGCTAGTCTCATTAAAATAGTGTAGAGGCGGGAATAAAAAAAAACTATGCTTAATTTCAGGTTCACAGAATAGGTTATACTTGCTACACAGCATAAAATTGATGTTGTTATTATTATTTACATACTTACTGACGTAAGGTACAAAACATAAGGAATCGTAGTGCGGATATCACATAGGCCTATATGAAAGAAGGGATATCGGGGAAAATAGATAGATATTAGGTGAGAAACAGGAATGTGGGAAAATACTAAGCAAAATAATACGAAGAGAAACAATGTAAGACTATTTAAACTGAAAGGAATAGGCCGAACTATATTACGAAAGAAAAAACAAACTGCGTCTACGAGTCAGAAGGGATCGTTTTTCCCCCAGGCCGCTACAGGCTGTTCTTTTACCTCCCCATAAGTTTTCACAAATATCGGGTTTTATTAATTCCATGTTTTTGGTAAGTTCTGGTATTCAAAGAAAGTTTATAATAACATGTTTAACTTATGCTGAGTGTAATTTATCCCAATTTGTGTTAAAATATGTGAAAAATTACAAAATTACAAAGCATGCATCCGAAAACAAGCTGCTGTCGTTGACTTCGGCGGATTATGTTATTAAATTTAGACTTACCAAGACGATTCTTTATAATATATTTATTCTTTCACATTGTTTATTGACAAAACATATATCTGATGGAGAAATATAGGTTAATAAATAAGTTTTTATTCACATTACGTACTTGGTAATCATTCGAGAACAATGAAGGTGTTCGGACAAAAATACTTCCGACCAATCAGGTATCAGGAACCTTTCCGAGCTAAAAGGGCACCCCTGTGAGTCAGTGCAAATATGCACCGCTATAAAAAATAGACTATAGTGTTCAAGTCCCGCTCAAGATCGATAGTTCTTGTAGTGTCTGCAACCTCACCATCATCTTGAGCTAAGGATGGGGAGCCTGTAGGTCTGCCTGCTGAGTCATCAGCAGCCATTGTTTGGCCCTCCCTAGTCTTAACTTTGGTGGAGAGGGTTCTTGGGTGCTGATAATTTTTTATCTATGGTCAGTCTTTAGTGCATTGTCCTGCTAGCTGAGGCAGTGTCACTGTCCCTTGCCTCTGCCATTCATGAGCAGCTTTTAAAGTAGTTCTTGATAATGGCACTAATTTCTCATGTTGGTTTCCTGTGATATTCACTCTAAGGAAACCAGTATATCTGTATTTTTTTCTTTGGGATTTTTTTTTTTATTATTTTTAAACATTTTAGATTAAATTATGTAAATGGTTATCATCTTCCCATATCAGTTCTAAACATTCTCCATACTTGGGGTTGCAAAGTTTAAGGCTTTCTAAGTTTCCAGGATTTTTATGCCACTCTAGTGGACAGCTTTGAAAGGGCCACTTTTGGGTCAAGAGATTTCAATTTTTCCTCGACCTGTTTTTGTGAGGCGGTGATACGGCCTGGTTGAAAGTATCTGCTTAAAGTAAATTCTGATATTTTGTATTTGTTCTTGGGTCTTTTGAGTTACTTTGGGATTTCCTTGCTCTACAGTGTGTTTGTGAGCAATCCTTGTTTACAGATTTTTTTCAGATGTTTGTTTTAAAGATATATTTTCTGTTACTTCTAAGCACAAATGGCTTTCTTTAGTATTCTGATTTTTTGGGGCACTTTGTTTGAAAATTGTCTTGCAGAGTTCCCCTTGTTTAAGGAATTTTCTGTGGGCAAAGATATTGGAACTTCTTTCGTAGCACTCCTTAGTCTATGGAGTTATTTAACGGATTTTGAGCGAAGCGAAAAATCTATTTTTGGGTGAGATAGCCATGGCGTCCTGATGGAAGGTTCCTTTTTGGTAGCTTCCTTGGGTATATAAACCACTAGATATTCCCAGAGAATTTAACCACAGGTTATCACAGAATTCTAACTTCTGGAGCGAGTATCCTAAAGGTTTCCCTTTAAGACATCGTATAACAACAGGGGACGCATGTATTAACGCGCCACATAGCTATCTGCACCCCACATAGAGTTAACACTTTGATGTGTAGGGGCGGAGAATAGCTGGGGAGCCGTTCCACAGCTAATCTCGTCCGTGGCTACTTTTGGTACTCGAGACGTAAACAAACGGGCGCCATTGCCAAATGACGTCACGTCCGTCCTCATCCTGAAGCCAGTTGCTTGCCGATCACCATGATGCAGCAGGACAGGGTGGGACCTGAAAGGCTGGACGAAGTAGCAGGGAGGGTCCATCAGGACGCCATGGCTATCTCACCCAAAAATAGATTTTTCGCTTCGCTCAAAATCCGTTTTTTGGGCTCAAGCCATGGTGTCCTGATGGAAGAATACCAGAGAATCAATGTATCGTGGTAGATTTTCCCCTTTAGTGTAAGTGCCGAGGGCTTTGAATAGAGTAAGCATGGTAATCTTGATAGAGGTACCGTGGGGCTGAAACTCCCTGCCCCCCTTGGCAAAGAAGTCCCAACGGACCATGCTGAGGATCAAAGTGGTTCTTGAAGGGCTACCCACCTTGCGGGGAGAACGTGAAGAACTCGGAGACAAGACAGAATGGTTGCTATTCGTATAGGAACATTCTCAAAAAACAGACAAGTGGTGGTTAGGCACTGTATATTATAAGGAGAACAGTCTGGTCTCGAAGGTATAGCGCAAGTAAGTATTCAGTTAGGAATATTACATAGCAAGGGTGAGTATATAATAGGGATTGACCCCATTATCTTCATCTGTTTTATAGAGGAAAAGGGGAAGGATAATGAAACTATGACAACCATGTATTTCATAGTATAAGTAGGAGCGGATTGAGACGCACAAGTAAGTAAATTAGAAATTTTATTTCACAATTGCAGAATATGGTAATAAATGCAATAAGGTATGTAAAGGTATTTACAATAAAATTATAATGTACATAGTAATGAAAGACTTCGCTCTTGAATCTGAAAGGAAATTTCAAATTATTAGAAAGCACGGGTTCCAGAGGAACATTAGTCTTTTAAAAGAAAAACACATCATGCACTAGGCATACGGCACTCATGTGACGACTATGACATTTCACCTGAGAGAAGAACAGTCTATGAAAAACACTAAGTGTCTTTGAATTCACTACGTATCACGTGAGGGTCAACATAGGCACCCGAGGAGTTAGAGTCCCAAGTAACTCACTGTTCTATGCAGAGTTAGGTGCAGGTTTCATAACACTACCTGCGGCTACCACGAAATGTTTGACTTCATGCACTTGTTTCGCGTAATGCTTGAAGAAAACACGTGAGGATTTCCATCCTGTGAAACTTGAGGCTTTCGAAATCCATACTCTGAAAGAAATTCAGAGACGATGCGACTTTTCTAGGATCATGACCTGCGGGTGT
This sequence comes from Palaemon carinicauda, assembly GCF_036898095.1. Lineage (NCBI taxonomy): Eukaryota > Metazoa > Arthropoda > Malacostraca > Decapoda > Palaemonidae > Palaemon > Palaemon carinicauda. The sequence goes on along the minus strand of NC_090736.1, from coordinate 140,057,687 downwards.
ACTGTCAGGATCCGCTCTGCGAATGAAGTAGGTGATCTTCGCGCTTAGTTGTTTCAGTGACAGGTCGCTGCCCGATGTTTCTCCTTTGAAGAGTTGGCCTCCACCAAAGTCAGAAGTTCTACGAAGATAGACCTTGAGGCTCTCTACTGGACATAGAGAGACATCTTCTTTCAGGGGGAAGATTCTCCAAGGGCCCCATCTTTTGGTGGGTAGTTCGTTTTTAGCGAGAAACGTCGGATCCAGGAAGAGGGTAAGGTCTCCTGAGTCTGTAAACAGAATGTGACCCTCGTCCCTTGATAATGCCACTATTTCGCTGACTCGGGCTCCGGAAGCAAGAGCAAAAAGAAATATAACCTTTTGAGTCAGATCCTTGAGAGGGCACGAATCGTTGTCCAAACTGGAGGCAAAATGGAGCACCTTGTCCAGAGACCAGGAGATAGGTTTTGGTGGGGGTGCTGGGCGTAGACGAGCGCATGCCTTCGGCAGTTTATTGAAGATGTCGCTGGACAGATCAATCTGGAAGGCGTACATTAGTGGTCTAGTCAAGGCCGATTTGCAAGTAAAAATCGTGTTGGCTGCTAAGCCCTGTCCATGAAGGTGAATGAAGAAGGACATACAAAAATCGATGGTGATTTCCGTAGGATTTTTAGCCTTGACGAATGAGACCCATTTTCTCCAGGATGATTCGTATTGCTGTCGTATGGATTCGGTCTTGTATTCCTCGAGGAAGTCTAGACTTTTCTTCGAGATCCCAAACCTTTTCTTCACGGCTAGGGAGAGAAAAATCATGAGATGAAGGTCCCTGACTTTCGATGATGAAGCGAAGACAGTCGACTTCTGTACTTGCTGGGCGAGAACTGGGCCCGGGAGAGGGATCAGCGTGGGTTGTAGCTCCAGGACTAGGGGGTACCAGTTGCTCCGGGGCCACTAGGGCCGCTGTTCCTTTGAAGGTTCTCAGTTTGGAGAGGACTTTTAGCAGAAGGTTGGTGGGAGGGAACAGGTAGATCCTGGACCATCTGTTCCAATCCAGTGACATGGCGTCCACTGCTTCTGCCTTGGGGTCCTCGTACGGGGCCACATATCGAGGAAGTTGATTGTTGTCGCTCGTTGCGAAGAGATCTATCTGGAGTTCTGGGACTTGGTGAGAGATGAAGGAGAACGATCTTGCGTCTAGAGACCATTCTGACTCTATAGGGCTTGTTCGAGATAGAGCGTCCGCCGTCACGTTGCGGAATCCTTGTAGGTGAACTGCAGACAGGTGCCATTTCTTCTTCTCTGCCAGACGGAAGATTGTTAGAAGCACCTGATTTATCTGGGGCGATCTTGAGCCTTGTCGATCGAGACATCGGACTACCACCGAGTTGTCCAGGGTCAGACGAATATGGATCGAGGGAGGCGGGGAGAGTTTCTTCAGAGTTAGAAGGACCGCCATGGCCTCCAAGATGTTGATGTGAAACGTCTTGAATAGGGGAGACCATGTTCCTTGAGCCTGTTTTTGGTGGGAGTGACCTCCCCAACCCTCCAGCGAAGCGTCCGTGTGGATGTTGAGTGATGGAGGTGGGTGTTGAAGAGGGATGGACCTTTTCAGGGCGTTTGCTTCCGACCACGGCTTTAGGAGCAGCCGAAGTCTGTTTGGGAGCCGTCTCTTGAGGTCTCTTCGAGCGATGGATGCGGAACGTCTCCAGACTCCCGCGGCATCCTTTAGCTGTGCACGTAGCACTGGGTTTGTCACTGAGGCGAACTGTAGAGAGCCTAGAACTCGTTCCTGCTGACGTCTTGAGATCCGTTTGGATTTCAGCAGTCGCTTGACAGACCCTGCTATTTCCTTCCTTTTCTTCTGGGGGATGGAAAGGCGGTGTGACTGAAGGTTCCACTGGATTCCTAACCATTGGAACTTCTGAGCTGGAGAGAGGCGAGATTTCTTCGCGTTTATCTTGAATCCCAGGTGTTCTAGGAACTGGGTAACTTTGTTGCAGGATCTTAAACAATCCTCGGGCGATGGAGCCTAGACTAGCCAGTCGTCGAGGTAGGCCATCACCTGGACGTCTCGGAGGCGAAGCTGTTGAACGATGGCGTCCGCCAGCTTTGTGAAGATCCGAGAGGCCACGTTGAGGCCGAAGGGCATGGCCCTGAAGGCGTAGCTTTTCCTTTGGAGTCAAAATCCTAGGTAGGAGGAAGCGTGGTGGTTCATTGGAACGTGCCAGTAGGCATCCACCAGGTCTATGGAGACCGTGTAGGAACCTTGAGGCAGAAGGGTCCTTATCTGTTGGAGAGTCAGCATCTTGAACTTGTTGTTCGCTATGAACTTGTTGAGGGGGGATAAGTCTAGAATGACTGAGTTTGTCGGAGTCCTTCTTGGGGACGCAAAACAGTCTCTCTTGGAACCTGGTTGACTTTACCCTCCTTATCACCTTCTTGTTCAAGAGATCTAGGACATATTCTTCCAGAAGGGGGGTTGATTGTTGGAAGAATTGCTGGAAGGTTGGGGGTGGTTGAGTCCAACTCCAGCCTAGACCCTTCTTGACGATGCTGTGTGCCCAGGGATCGAAGGTCCAACGATCCTGGAATTGGCGGAGTCTTCCTCCCACCGGAAGCACTTCATTGCTTCTGGTGTCCCGAGGGTTTACTGCCTCGGCCGCTAGCTCCCCTTCCTCCTCTGCCTCTGGAGGGACGGCGAGATGCGTCTCTGCCTGCACCTTTGTTTGAGCCTCTACCTTTAGGACGAAAGGTAGTCGACTGTTGCTTGAAAGCAGGGGTGAAAACCGGCGACTGTGACAAGACCGGTTGGGTGACCAGCTGAAAGGTCTGCTGTGGCTGAGCTGCCACTTGGGGAGTAGCGGATCCCGGAAACTGCCGTCTCTGTTGACGTTGCTGGGGTTTCGGCTTGGAGGATTTCCTCTTAGGCTGTGGGCCATCGTCCTGAGAGGATTTCCTTTTCTTCGACATACCCCACTTGTGGAGAAGGTTCCTGTTCTCCGTGGCGGCCTTGTCGGTGATCTCTTTCACAAGGGAAGAGGGAAAGAGGTGCTTACCCCAGATGTTGGAGGAAATCAGCCTCCGGGGTTCGTGTCTGACTGTGGCACTGGAGAACACAAATTCACGACAGGCTCTACGAGCCTTCATGAAGCTGTACAGGTCTTTTACTACAGTCGCCAAATGCGTGTTGGCGAGCACCATGTAGTGGTCGGGGACTCTAGTGTCACCGGCCATGACGTCGAGCTGTACCTGGAGGGACATGGATGCGGCGAGCCTTTCCTTCGTGGCATGTTCCCGACGGAGATGGTCATTAAGTTTCGGGAGGTCTTCGTTAAACTGACGTCCAGCAACGTCAGGATCTAGTTTTCCTACCACGAATGTATGCTGGACATCTTTCCAGTGTCGAACATCGGGGGGAGTAATCAGGGAGAAGGGTCTGCACTCCTCCAGTGCAGGGCAAGGTTTCCCTTCTTCCACTGCCTTGTGTACCTTTTCCATGAAGGGGAGGATCGCATCGTCTGGTGCGACGTAGGTAGGGTGCTTCTTGCTCAGCGCCGGAAGCTTTGAGCAGGTAAAACCCCTACTTTTAACAGCATTGGCCAGCATAGCCTGGGCCTTCGGGAGATCGAACACAATCACCTCCTTCGGTTCGGTCTCTTCTTTAGAGGCAGGTTCGGATCGAAGTCGGACGTAACATTCCGGATAAGCCTCAAAACTCGGGAAGAATTCCACTTCTTCCAGGGCAACCGAGCCGACCTTCTCACTGATGAAGATCCTGCCCGTTGTGATTGGCATGTGTTCGGCATACCTCCAGGGGTTGGCGTCCGAACATGCCGGGAGGTCCTTAACCGAAATCCTTTTCGGCTCCTTTGAACTTCCCATGGTCCTGATGTATTCGTGTGTCTCACGGAGTTTCTTGTCCATGAGAGCTTCGAGCATTCGGAACATCTCCTGGGCGCTGGATGGGACGGGGTCCGGGGTGGCGGAGGTAGACGGGAGTGATACATCCGTCAGTGTAGGAGTCGGGGTGGGGGTGGAAGGCGGAGCGACCTCCTGCTCCGACTCGGTGTATTCCACTTGGTCTTCCTCATAGTCCAGTTCTTCGGCCATGAGGTTCCTCTCCGTGTTCTCCGACACTTCCGACATACGTTCCGCGTTGTCGGTATCCAGGCGACACTCGTGCATGGACTGGGCCATGACTACATTGGGTTCCACCGTTATCTGGACGGTGGGGATCTGATCCTTGGGGACCACAGAGTCTGGGGATGCCTTCGGGAAAAGCAAGGCCCTCAAGTCTTCGGTGGCAAGGTATGGTCCAGTGGCGTTCTTCTGGAAGCCACTCACCCACTTGCGTAGCTTCTCTCGAGAAACGTCCCTAACCTCCGCTGAGGGAGGATTATTGAACGCCTCGACCAGGCGGTCCTTGCAGACTGTACAGTTCTGCGGGTCCCAAAACTTCAGATCGCCTTTCTTGTTGGCGCAAGGGGCGTGGGTCCTACACGCTGTGTGCCCGTAGAAGTGCGGGCGCTTCACTCCACAGAAGCCGTGGTCGCACTTCACGTACTCCTCCTGTAAGAGAAAGAGAACATGAGTATGGGGAAGTCATATTAATGACTTATATTCTAAAGTTAGATATTAAAAGGTTAATTTTTAACTTAATTTTAAGTGATATAAACATTGTGATGTTTGAGAGTGGAGCGGGAAATGAAGTAGATAGACACATACTCCGTGTAACCCGCCCGGCTGGTTACCGTAACCTTATCCATAGGCAATTTGTTTGTGACCGAGGGCACGAGGCAGAATTCTTCATAGATTGCCAGAGAGGCAGGGGGAATTCTAGTAGGAATTGCCAAGGATATAAATCTGGGACTGAGACCACTCAGACCATTGAATTGGGGATGTAGAAGATCCCATAGGGTAACGGTTTCCGGCAACCAGCCGTGCTAAGATACACACAGCATGCTGGAAATTTGTGATATGCAAGAAGACAGCACGGCTACTAATAGAACGGTAAGGCAATACCTATCTATTTATGTAGTCAAACCATCTGGTTGCAAAGTAGGGCTATCAGCATGAGTTGATAGCTAGGAGAAGGGGTGCAAGTCACTTTGGCGCCTCCGGAATGCACCGGCAGACCGACGGCACGCCGGAGGCCGCTCCAGCAGAGTTTCTGGCATTAGGGAAGACAATTATAAAAGTCAGGAGTAATGCCAGGATGGCGGCCGCCGGCGGGCGGCGGAGGCTCCGGCAGCCGAAGGTTGCCGGCTTGGTGACAGGGACAAGGATGAGCTATAGCAGAACCGGACTGCCGGCAATGGATGCCGGCACTCCGGGGGCCGGTCCGATGGACGGACGACCGAAGCTAGGAGTTATGAGGGTAGGCCATCGGCTGTACGCCGACGGGAGGTGGCAGCCCTCCGGCACACGGAGGACTGACGGCCCGGGGGGCAAGGAATGTGTCACCAAGGGGGGAGGTCGGTATCACCGACAGTAGAGGCGGCAAGGGACCGGCACCAGGACAGTGAAGAGACAGAAGGAGGGATGTAGGGGTACGGACACGAACCCCAAGGCATCCCACCTGAATGGGTGTACCCATGATAGAGGCTAGCCCTATCATCCAGTGGCAGGGGCCGCAGGCAGCCGGGAGCCAGTGTAGCCCAAGGGAGGGCTAGGGAACACCCAAGAGGGGGGGGAGAACCCCTGCGGACAAAACGCATCCAGTGGCTAACCCCATAGGACACTATGAAGGTTAAATGTACCAGAGCGGACTGCACACAGGGACTCAAGGTAGCCCTATCACTCCACCCTAAGGAGGAGTTGTAGGACAGGGGACAGCTGGGTATAGGCTAACCTAAGTATAGGCTAGGCCATACAAGAGATAGGTGGGGAGGGGAGAAGAAGAAGGGTCTTCCAAAGGGGAGGCTCTGTACCAAAGCGGCCACCAAGGAAGGGAGGACGCTCCCTAGCCTAAGGTAGGCAGCCTGTCTGAGAACGGTGCATGGGTACCGTTTCAGCAAGACACAGGACTAACTACCCCCAAGCCTAACTTTGAGCAGGGATGTTACACCCTGAGCCAGGAAGGTTGGAAGACGTATCGCAATGCAGGGAAGGTCAGGTAACCTAGCCTCAGCAATAGAGGAAGGGCAGGCCGTTCCTCATTCTCGGACGCAACCCTAAGGGGGGATCATTCCCTTAGGGAGGACAGAGAAGCGATATGTACTCTGGTATGAGCTTGATCCCCTTACGTGGTAGGGGGAGCAAGGCTACGCAGAGGGAATGCCCTAAGGCAGGGGGTGGAGGGAGCATATAGGGGGCCTACAATTAGGTTAGGTTAGAGAGGTACACTGTCAAACCTATCCCCTATATGGTCCCTGAAGGCGAAAACACTTGCATCTCAGTAAACAGTATCATAAAATAATGCCACTATCTTCATAACTAAACCTAGGATCACTGTAATATATCATGCATGAACACTGATGATAGGCACTCTGGCCTAGGGGCTAGACTAGCGAACTGGTATGGGGTCAGGTGATGACCAATAAAAGAGCGTCAAAACACGATATATAAAGTTCCTAGCTATGAAGACTAATTAACTAATAGTATCGATTAGTTAATGAGGCCGGAAAAGCTGTTGGCTAGCTAAATAAGGCATGCAAAAACAACATCGACGCCATAAAATGGCGGGTCCGGTAGCAGCAAAGCTCTGCCAAAAAACATAAAATATCTCGAAAAGTAAAAGTTACTTTACGGTCAGAGCTTATTTAAACAATACTGGAACCTTGTACTCAACTTTCCAGAAGAAGGCGAGGCCGAGGGTAGAGACATGGCTAAGATGCAAGTCGATAAGATAAGCACAGGGAAAAATCCGTCTAGTAAGGCAAGCTACTAAGCGAAGGATGAGGACGGACGTGACGTCATTTGGCAATGGCGCCCGTTTGTTTACGTCTCGAGTACCAAAAGTAGCCACGGACGAGATTAGCTGTGGAACGGCTCGCCAGCTATTCTCCGCCCCTACACATCGAAGTGTTAACTCTATGTGGGGTGCAGATAGCTATGTGGCGCGTTAATACATGCGTCCCCTGTTGTTATACGATGTCTTAAAGGGAAACCTTTAGGATACTCGCTCCAGAAGTTAGAATTCTGTGATAACCTGTGGTTAAATTCTCTGGGAATATCTAGTAGTTTATATACCCAAGGAAGCTACCAAAAAGGAACCTTCCATCAGGACGCCATGGCTTGAGCCCAAAAAAAGGACTCTTTATTCATGGATTATGAAGAAATTCAGGTTTTACATATTTTATTTTATGTTATTTTGGATACACATTAGTCTGTGTAGTAATCTTGGAATCCTTTATCTATGGCATTACTCAAAGAGTGTCTTGATTCAACAAGCTACATAGGACACTTATTTGATTTACCAGTTTTGAGTATTCCATAGTTTACAGAATTTTTTTGTAGCACACACTGGTTTATCCAGGAGACCACTTTGTCTATGGAGATTTTTCGGCCTTATTTCTTTGTCCATTTAGTTATTCATGACCCGCCTTGTTCTTGAAAGTTATTTTTAATACTTTTATCTTTAGTGTTAACATTTGTTATTGGCACTCATTGGAAAGTGAAGTGAACTATGAGTTATATGGAGACGTATATTACTTATGCAATTATTCAGAACAATTCTTTGTGTGTGGAGTTATCCACTACACACCTTGGTCTAAGGGACTATTCTGTGCACTCATTGGATTGGTTATTTCATGTCGCTGGTTGTTTTCATGATTCGATTCAAGTAAATCCTTCTTTCATTTTTTTCTATCACTCTTGTTTTCAAGAGTTCCAATTTGCTTGTCAATCTTTATGCTTCATAGTTACTGTATATTGCATTGCTTTGTGAATTAAGATCTAATTGACCAAATCTTTGTGATTGGGTGAATAATAATTTTGCTTAAATTTTTTTTGGGGGGGGGAATATTTCAAAGAGAATTTATCTATCAATGATATTCAAGGTATGGTCAATGTAGCACATTTTTTTCTTCCTAGGCTATCTGTCAAACGATCATAAAACTGGTGGGAGATTTGCTTCATCCCCTTTTGTTTCTTAAATAAGAAAATATTAAAACCATATCTGTAGATTTCTTGTATATTGCTAAGGGAAATCCGTGCACTGTAATTAACTTGCTTTCCTTTTATTGAAAATAATGCATTCCCCTTTTACAATTCTTTCTAATGATTAAAACAAATTAGAATACTACTTTTGATTTATATGTTAAAGGTAAAGAATAGTATGGTAACTTGTATTTCTTATTTTTTAATGTGTGATTAATTCTTATGAGTCAAATTTTTGCCCCAATACCCATCCTCCTTTGACATTTTATATTGCTTTACAACAGTTGGTATTCTCTCTCTCTCTCTCTCTCTCTCTCTCTCTCTCTCTCTCTCTCTCTCTCTCTCTCTCTCTCTCTCTCTCTCTCTCTCTCAGAAATTGAGGAACTCGAAGTGAGTCGGATGTAATGGAGAAGCTAGCTAATGAAGCTTAATAGATTAAATGGTAAAGAAAGTAATGATATATAGGTCAATGAAGGTTCATTATACTGTACTAGATTATGAATCATCTGTTGGGGAGACTAAAGGTCATAGAATTAAGTTTTTGAAAAGCTAGATATAAAATCAAATATATTATCTATGTAGGGGTGTTGTGCCATCATTTTACCTCCAACGGTCCATTGTATTAATTGCTTAATGGTCTTTTCAACATTCCTTCTAACCCTATCTGCACTTGCACATTCCTTTTGACCCTATCTGCAATTCCATATTCCTTCTGACCATGCCTATACTCGCACATCCTTCTGACCCTACTTGTACTTGCACATTCCTTCTGACCCTACTTGTACTTGCAAATTCCTTCTGACCTTAGCTGCCCTTACACGTTCCTTCTGAACCTACCTGCACTTGTGCATTCCTTCTTATCCTACCTGCACTTGTGCATTCCTTTTTATACTACCTGCACTTGCACATCCCTTCTGACCCTCGTTGCACTTGCATGTACCTTCTGACCCTCGCTGCACTTACAAGTTCCTTCTGAACCTACCTGCACTTGTGCATTCCTTCTGAACCTACCTGCACTTGTGCATTCCTTCTTATCCTACCTGCACTTGCACATTCCTTCTGACCCTCGTTGCACTTACACGTACCTTCTGACCCTCGCTGCCCTTACACGTTCCTTCTGAACCTACCTGCACTTGTGCATTCCTTCTTATCCTACCTGCACTTGTGCATTCCTTCTTATCCTACCTGCACTTGCGCATTCCTTCTTATCCTACCTGCACTTGCACATCCCTTCTGACCCTCGTTGCACTTGCATGTACCTTCTGACCCTCGCTGCACTTACAAGTTCCTTCTGAACCTACCTGCACTTGTGCATTCCTTTTTATACTACCTGCACTTGCACATCCCTTCTGACCCTCGTTGCACTTGCATGTACCTTCTGACCCTCGCTGCACTTACAAGTTCCTTCTGAACCTACCTGCACTTGTGCATTCCTTCTGAACCTACCTGCACTTGTGCATTCCTTCTGAACCTACCTGCACTTGTGCATTCCTTCTGAACCTACCTGCACTTGTGCATTCCTTCTGAACCTACCTGCACTTGTGCATTCCTTCTTATCCTACCTGCACTTGCACATCCCTTCTGACCCTCGTTGCACTTACACGTACCTTCTGACCCTCGCTGCACTTACAAGTTCCTATTTCATGAAGTAAAGGAATCTAAATGGAATTATCATTGACTGATATTAGAAAGGATCTCTTTGATTGGGAGTTTTAGAAGGCGACCTCAGCAAAGCAGCCGATTACTGAAAAATTTCTTCAGTGAATTGCATAGTTAGATGAAAAAGTTGTTTTCTGGGGTCAATAAGACCTTAGTGTAAAATGTTTTGTTTAGCTAAAGGGAGGGAGAAGAATTTGGAATCATATAGTTGTGTAGATAGTGCATTTGTCATGTATAAAATAGATGGGATATAAACTAGATGCAGTTTGATGGCCATTCCAATCTAAGGAAGCTCCTTTAATCTCTCTCTCTCTCTCTCTCTCTCTCTCTCTCTCTCTCTCTCTCTCTCTCTCTCTCTCTTTTTCTCCTGGTGCTACATGAAAATACCTTGAAGAATAACATGCTAATTGTTAAAAGTAAAGGAAGATTTTGTTCACATTTTCCGATAAGGTGTAATTATGAAGAAACTTTTATATTAACCTGATGCTCACCTCTAATTTCAGATCTCCCACTCACCATCCTTGATCCTTCCTTATCCCAAATTTGGAAATGTTATAAAAAAAAAAACCAAAGACACTCGCCTCCTATGGCTGATGAGTCTCCCACTGACCCCCCTCCTCTTTGAGCATCAGTATTTGCCAATTTATTCCTCACCACAAAAACGGCTAGAGTCCATAAGGTAGATTTTGATCTTAACTAGAGTAATCGCTAGTTCTTTTGGACTGTTATTTTATCCCCCATGTACAGAATTTGTTCATTCTTTTACTGGTGTCTTGAGAGCTGTAGCTCAATGTAGTGACTTAAATATATTGTACTTGTCAAAGGCGACAGTCTGTACTGGTAAATATTTTGGACTAGTCTGCTTATTGATCCAGCTGTCCTGTATGTGCAGGTTTTATCTTGACAGCCAAAATCATGAAAAATTATATCCTGTGTTATGTCATTATTAACTTGCTCAAAAGCCTCAAATTATTTGCTTGTAATGGTTTATCAAATTTTAGAATTTGGTATAAATTATCCTATTTGAATGTTGAAGGAGGTTATAATGTCAAATGTACAGGTTTGGTACTATCATTTTCATTTCTAGTAAAATTGTATGCAATTTTGTCAATGACGAAAACATCAAATTTTTTATGAATTGTGTAATGTAAGTAGTGAAATGTCTATCTAATGTAAAAGGAATGTGATTCAATGTGCTCCAGACATGTTTATGCTCCTTTGAAGTTAATGTGTAATCAGTGGTAATTGTTATTTCCAGATATTTCATAAAAACTTCCATTTCGAGTAAGATTTAAATGTTAAAGATTAATGATAAGCGTACTTAACGCAAGTGGTGTTTCAAGGAATTAGGTAAGAGGGTCATTTTCAAGTCTTGCATTTCAGAACTTTTTATTATGGCGAAATACCTGGGCTCTCTGGAAAGGTGCACAGCTCGGTTCATAAATTCCATTTTGTTTCTTGGCTCATGTCATTTGTGCCCATGACATAAAGAAGGGATAAATAACACTTTAATCATTTTTAAATAAATTGTGTAATAAGTTTTTGAGTATCTTGCCACTGATGCGAAACCTGTCCAGGTTAGTTTATGTGTAATTGTGTTGTTTAAAGGATGAGAGAAGTGATTTGGTATGAAAATTAGGTTTATAAATTGTTGACAGAGAATCTCGTCAGGTATGTGTGTTTTAAGAGCTAAGTTTAGTGGATTAATGGCAAAGGATTTTTTATTTACTACAATTGGTCAAGGTATGAAAGTTCAATTTCCTTAAAATTACTTTGTTTACGTATCCTCATAACCTGGGTGTAGAGATGAATTGAATTCTGGGTAGATTTTTTTTGTTAATGCAATACTGATGTGCTGAAATATTAACGTCTTCAAACAGTATCCTTCCTAGAAAAAAATTCATAAATTTTGAGAGAGTTACAGTATTAGGTATCTTACACCTACGCAATTCTCAATAATTGGAATATCGTACCCAAAAGTTTGTTAATTTTCTAAATATAGATAATTCATAATTGCCTTTACAACTTTTTTGATCCCTTAACTATGTTTATGATTAAATATTTTGACAATGCACAGAAATTGTAAGATTTATTAGATGATACACTGCATCGTGGGCAGGTTCATACCTGTCATTTTTTGTATAGTCATTTTAGCTTTTCCTCATTTGTTAGATTTCCTGGCCTTTTGGACAGCAGCATGAGCTTTTACTAGAATTGCAGGGATTAAAATAATTCACATTCATAACATGGAGTTTTCAAAGTAATAACAAACTTTGCTCATTATTTAAAATGAGAAATTTACAAATTGCCATATTGAAAGAGTGTACAATATATAATGTAATATCACTGCACAGTATCAAAAGTTATGTCTGTTGATGTCATTAAAGGTTTTATTCTTGCAAAAAACAAAGTACTCACTACTGACCTTGCTAGCAATTATTTCTGTGCCCACATCCTTCAAGGATACCTTTGGTTTAGTTGTATGCCATTAAGGGGTCATCCGAGCTCACTTGGCCTAAAGTAGTTTTGAGTATTAAATTGAGAATTAAAAGATTAGATTAAAAATATTTGATGAAGCAGCAAAAGTAATGAAAATGAAATACTGTATGGGAAATTGGATATTGCATAACCTAGCTACCTTAGTGTTAATTTTTTGTTCCACGACAGAGAAATAAGGTAACACACACACTCTCTCTCTCTCTCTCTCTCTCTCTCTCTCTCTCTCTCTCTCTCTCTCTCTCTCTCTCTCTCTCTCTCTCTCTCTCTCTCTCTAACTAGATGGGGGTAGTGCCATTAGTGCACATCACAAGATTCTCTGTAGGCATTACAAAACGCTCTTAACCCTACTGTAGCTGCACTAGCTTAATAGCCTTCAAGCACTAGGCTATCTTCCTAAATTCATTCAATCAAATCTCCCTGTTAAAAAACATTGATCACAGGATTCCCATCAAATATTTTCTTAATTTCTTATTGTTAACAAGAGCAATAGTTTATAAGCCACATTTACTCTCTTAAGATGATTATTCATTGCACATCAGTATAAAAACTTATTAAAAACCCAGTAAATTTTGATCCTTGATATCAGTGTCTAATTTTAATTGTGATGGGAATGTGCAGTTATAGAATATTGGGACTAAGTGTTATGAATTCCACTGCTAGGAATGAGTGAGTGTTGTCCTAGTATTGAGTAATTGGTGTGAGATTCTTATGGAGAAGTTAGGTCGTTGCTTTGGCTATTTATCTTCATTAGATCATGTCCCAAGGTGGACAAGGGGAGTCAGCTTTTTGTCAGTGTTTCTTAAAGAAGTTAGACTGAAAGGGTTTTAGTTAAAGCTTCTTTATGTAGGTGGATACGATTTAGGTTTTTCATGCAGAATTAGGGTAGATTTTGCATTGTAATTTACGTACTTTAGCTAATAAATAAATCTTATTTAACTATGTAAAATGGTGAAAAATATCCTCTATCCATTTAACAAGTTCAACATCCACTCAGTCGGCCCATTGCTAAGTTTCAAACTCAAAGTTTCTTCATAAAAGTATTTTTCAAGAGTGTAGAACCCTCAGCTTTCAGTAAGCAAACCATATAAAAATTTACTTTGAAGTTTTTGAAATAGCCTTGTATAATCTTTTTAATGTATTTGTGTAAAGAATCGCGAAGTTTTAGTGTATGCCTAATTATTATAGATTTTCTGAGACAACTATGTATTTAACTTGGAAGTTTAGCTTTTATAAGAATTTATATAAACTCTTTTAGAGACTAAATTATTTTCTCGATTTTAGAGTTTTGAATTATTAATTGTGTGATTTGAAGTATCCAAAGAGAAAATTTCAGTCTTCATAAAGTCACCGAGAAATAAATGAAAAAAGATTATAATTTGTCTTTTTGTTCAGAGAGATTTGAATTTGATGCTTTGCTCTTTATTACAGTAATTAACTTGTAGAGAAGTTATAATTCCTGGTCCTGTGTCTCTAAATTATGAAAAAGATTAATTTTATTTCATTCAAATTAAAACATGTAATGAATTCATCATTTTTAAAGGTCATTATGTTGGTAATTAAGTATTTGATAATCTAAAGATATATTTCCCTTTGTTGGTACTTTTTCCAACTACCTTATATCGAAAGGTATTTAGGAGCTCAGACACACTCGTATTCCAAACAATACATACATACATACATACAGTATACCAAGGAACTTCCCCCAATTTTGGGGGGTAGCCGACATCAACAAATGAAACAAAAACAAAAAAGGGGACCTCTACTCTCTACGTTCCTCCCAGCTTAACAAGGGATTCAACCGAGTTCAGCTGGTACTGCTAGGGTGCCACAGCCCACCCTCCTCCGTTATCCACCACAGATGAAGCTTCATAATGCTGAATCCCCTACTGCTGCTACCTCCGCGGTCATCTAAGGCATCGGAGGCAGCAGCAGGGCCTACCGGAACTGCATCACAATCGCTCGCCATTCATTCCTATTTCTAGCACGCTCTCTTGCCCCTCTCACATCTATCCTCCTATCACAGAGCTTCCTTCACTCCATCCATCCACCCAAACCTTTGCCTTCCTCTTTTACTTCTCCCATCACCTCTTGCATTCATCACCTTCTTTAGCAGACAGCCATTTTCCATTCTCTCAACATGGCCAAACCACCTCAACACATTCATATCCACTCTAGCTGCTAACTCATTTCTTACACCCGTTCACACTCTCACCACTTCGTTCCTAACCCTATCTACTCGAGATACACCAGCCATACTCCTCAGACACTTCATCTCAAACACATTCAATTTCTGTCTCTCCATCACTTTCATTCCCCACAACTTCGATCCATACATCACTGTTGGTACAATCACTTTCTCATATAGAACTCTCTTTACATTCATGCCCAACCCTCTATTTTTTACTACTCCCTTAACTTCCCCCAACACTTTGCAACCTTCATTCACTCTCTGACGTACATCTGCTTCCACTCCACCATTTGCTGCAACAACAGACCCCAAGTATTTAAACTGATCCACCTCCTCAAGTAACTCTCCATTCAACATGACATTCAACCTTGCACCACCTTCCCTTCTCGTACATCTCATAACCTTACTCTTACCCACATTTACTCTCAACTTTCTTCTCTCACACACTTCCAAATTCTGTCACTAATCGGCCAAGCTTCTCTTCTGTGTCTGCAACCAGTACAGTATCATCTGCAAACAACAACTGATTTACCTCCCATTTATGGTCATTCTCGTCTACCAGTTTTAATCCTCATCCAAGCACTCAAGCATTCACCTCTCTCACCACTCCATTAACATACAAGTTAAACAACCACGGCGACATCACACATCCCTGTCTCAGCCCCACTCTCACTGGAAACCAATCACTCACTTCATTTCCTATCCTAACACATGCTTTACTACCTTTGTAGAAACTTTTCACTGCTTGCAACAACCTTCCACCAACTCCATATAACCTCATCACATTCCACATTGCTTCCCTATCAACTCTATCATACGCTTTCTCCAGATCCATAAACGCAACATACACCTCCTTACCTTTTGCTAAATATTTCTCGCATATCTGCCTTACTGTAAAAATATGATTCATACAACCCCTACCTCTTCTAAAACCACACCCTGTATTTCTAAGATTGCATTCTCTGTTTTATCCTTGATCCTATTAATCATTACTCTACCATAAACTTTTCCAAATACGCTTAACAAACTAATATCTCTTGAATTACAACACTCATGCACATCTCCCTTACCCTTATCATATCTTTTTATCTAATATCTGTTCATCTTGTGCCGGTTATCAGTAGAGAATATCATATTTGGTAAACGTGATCTCCATCTGTCTGTCCATCTCGTGTCTGAGCTCATTTTAGAAACTTTATGAAAAAAAAATATTTTAAACTACATTTCAGGCTGACTTAATCTATCTAAAGTCTGTTAAAGAAAAAGATCCACAAAGTATGAAAATATTTTAATGACTAGAAATAGCTTGATCATTACTATTTTGACCGTAACTTGTAGTGATATATTAAGTTACACAGGATCTGCGTAAAATATGTGATGAATAGTAAAGAAACATCTCCTTTGATTATTAGCTGAGGATACCTTAGTCAGGGAATATATGCACGTGATGGTATAGCAAGGGCTAATGAGCAGAGGATAGTATAGAACGAGATTATAAGATTAGAAGTGTATTATAAGTAATTATAAGATGATGATAGTATGTTGAGGGCTTATGTGCTGAGGATAGTATATTGTAGAAAGGAAGATAGTATGAGCTGAGAATAGTATTTAGTGGGGATGACTTTATTTGATAATATGGGTGTATAAGACATACTCATAATTGCAGGATTATTGTATATTTTTGGGTTGTAAATCTAAGTTTATTAGGAGTTATATAAACTTTGAATTAAAACTTAATCTACCTCAAACTATAAGTAAATACGGTAATTAATTAGAATCCTATGTCTCAGAATATTTTCATAAGTTTATTGTTTTAAATAATGCTGTTAGCTCATAATGTTCCAGGTTAAATGCGCTTTCCAGCAATGCTTTTTGTAGGGTTTGTATTTGAAAACTTTATTACACAGCTAAAGTGATTTGGGTGTCGATGCGTAAGATGAATGTGTACTTCGGTCCGATCTGACTGTCTGCTGGGAGGAGTAGCAAGGATGGTCAGGGCAGTAGTCTTGCACTTCTCTTCTCTTTTACCTGACTCAATCGTGTGTATAAAATGGGACGAAACCAGGAGGCATCTTGGCATTTGTGAATCTTGTCTGCTTTTGAGAGGGCTTCAGGTGTCTGTAGTAATGGATTGTTCTGAAATTGCACAAAGGCTTGAAAATTTCCCTTTTACTTATTAGATGTTCAATTTGTTTTCTCTTTTAGAAATGTCTTGTTCAAGTGTATAATTTCATGATTTCATTAAAGAATTAACGTAATTATAATAGCTGGAATCTGCCTTAAAGTAATGTAGATTATGACACAAATGTTTTACCATTCAACTTCATGTGAGCTCCAAACTATTTCTTAAGTCTTTGAATTACACTCCCGATATAATTTTTTGTAAAATTATCAATAAAAAAAGAAAAAAAAAAAAGAAAAGAAAAGGAAAGCATTCAAGGGCCTAGTAACATTGCTTCACCAGAAGAAAAATTTGCATTAAGTTACTAGTTACTAGGTGGGACAGGGGATGGCCTTGGTGGGCTTTCCTTTTCCTTGTTTCTTTATTAATAATTTTATATTAGATAATGCACTGCTTACTTACACAATCATAAATATGTAACCTCAAATGCTGAGCTTCAAACGCACCAACAGTTGTTCAGAAAAAGAGACGGACACTGATTGGAAAAACAAAGAAAACGTAACTTTTGTCATTCCAGATGCCATATTGGATGAAGGAAGATTCACCTGTGAGACTTTTTGTCGAATCGTGAGCCCAATGAAAGACAAATGTTAAGTTTTCTTTGAGTCTAGGGTGTTTAAAGCTTTCAGAAATTGGATTTTTGTGAGTCTGGTGCATATATATGTCATTGATTTCATAGTTTGTATTTTCATTATATAACTAAACTGATTACACTGAAACCTGTGTCCTGTTTGGCATTCAATCTTCTACAATAAAAATCTTTAGCAAATTCCTAAGTTTTTCTTCATCCATAGTGTTAAAGGTTCCCACATCTAGGTATACTTTTGTACCTAAAACTTTATTAGCATCAACATTGAATAAGTGTCTTTTGAGCAATATTATCTAATGGAAATAACAAGGCTAGTATTTATTATGATTTTAGTCAGGAAAAACCTATTAACATCCAGCTCATTTAAAAAGTGGACTTTGGTCCAAATTAAAATACCAGACAGTTCGGCCATCTTACTTTAATATATTCCATCATAAAATATTTTGGTACTGCTGCTCTCATACCCCAGATTTGGGGGTGAACTAACTCTGTATATGAGGGATCAATAACAGTACACAAGGGCAAGTGACTACTTAGGAGAAAACTATTTCATGAGCTTTTTGGCCCATTTTTTGTGGGGAATAGGGCATTTGGTGCTAGAAGGGGAAGGGGGCCCATTAAGGGAGAACACTCTTGAGTTGTTTAAATTTAAAGTTTTTTTTTTATTCCCTCTATTTTTTTCATCCCATTTTCTTTTTATGTACCCGGGGAAACAATAAAAAATTTTAATACTTTTCATATGCATTTTATTTCTGAGTTCACAAGAAGGTACAATGTTTGAAAATGGTAAATATATCTTAGTTTATTGAAGTTTAGTATCTTTTATGGTATACTTGATGTCAATGCTACGGTATACTTGATGTCAATTGCACTAGAAAAATTGGTTTAAACAAAAATACTTTTAGGTACAAGAGCTCGAGTCTTGAATGATAATATATGGCAAAAAATGTGACATGCCACTGTTCATAGCATAACGTTTATTGAATAAGTAAAGGTAGATGGGCAAGCATTATGATGCCAGTGATATGGGCATTACTGACTACTTTGTTGATATCATAGGTTAATTATTGTCAGAGTTGTAGAGGGTTCATTCATGAGAGTAAGTATAACATAATTGAATAGCTAATTGGAATCAACCTCTTCATTCACAAAAGAATCGAGATATCTTGAGTTAAGTAATCTTGAGGTTTAGTAATGGGGTTTAAATCTTAATATCCCCAAAAGAAATGGGTTAGCCTAGTATTTGCTCATTTTCAAAATGGAAAGATAGGCAAGACCAGTCTTATACGATAGAGCTTGACTGGGGAAAAACTTATGCTCATTAAACTATTACCAGCAATGCCTCATTTGACTCCCACAGGGACACAAAGTCTGGTCATCATTGTCATTAGTACCTGTGCTAATCAAATTAAGCATATTTGGAAATAGTCTACTGAACTAAGGTTGTTCCGAGTCTATCTCATACAAGACACAGTCTTACATTTCTATCTCTGTTTTGAGAAATGAGCATAATCTTAGGTTTTAACATCGATTAAAGGGGATGTTAAGAATCACCGGTAACCCCCATTGCTAAACCTCATGATGTCTCAACTTAAGATATCTCATTTCTGTTTTGAATTAATTTTATTCTAATTTGGTATTCTACTATCTTGTACTCAATACCATGAATGAACCATTTCCAACTCTATAATGAACCTAGGGTATGACCAAAGGAGTCAGCAATGCCCATGTCACTGATGTCAAAATGCTGGACCATCTACCTTAACGTATTCAATATATGTAGTTATACTAATAGCAGTGGTATGTCACTTTTTTGCAGTGAATTATCATTTAAGACTCAAGCTCTTGTACCCTCAAGTATTTTAGTCCATATCAATTTTTCTTATGCAATTGGCATTATTGAGTAGCAACTATTATTTACAATAGAATATTTGAAATAACCATTTTAACCAATGTACAGTTATGAATTAAACAAACATCTCGCGTCTCAATTAAGTTTTACTGATTAATATTTGTATGTAATAAAATTTTAAATGGCAAAAGATTTTTTTTTTTTATAAAAAAAAACAACTGGTTTTAAGCTTCTGATATCTGCCTAATTACCATTTTAGAATCGTGTCTTATTTATATGAAGTTATATTTTAGATTTGCAAAGCTATTCTACCTATTAAACCACTTTTAATAATTTAAAGGATACTATCTACATATCTATGCCAACCTAAATTTTCATAATCCATTACCCTCTAAATGTGTAAATGACTAAAACTACTATATTTTAAATTACTACTTCAAAATGTTACATTGGAACCCTTTGTTTTTCTTTGAGCTTCCCTAAAAGCAATCATTCCTCTAATTGTCCTAAATATCTAATCATGACCGGATTATTTTTCTTCCCTCCCAAGCAGTGCTTTAGATGCAATTCCTAAACCCCTTCAAGTTTAGCCTACGTATCAAGGACCAGATATGTCAGAAATATCTTTACCCTTTCCTTGGGTATAACTACTAAACATTAATCATAAGCAAAAGAAGCCTTTATAGCAATTTCAATATTTCATATATGGTTACATCCAGCCTTAAATCATGCAGGAAAGGACGAAATGAGCCGTAACCAAAAAGAGGAACCCAATGTAGTACTGTCTGGCCAGTCATAGGACCCAATATTGGTTAAGCCTTTCAGTAATAATCTTGAAAGTTTACATTGAAACCAATATTAGAACATCTACTTTAAGCAAGAAATATTTCGTGAATGTTAATTTAAAACTACTTCACTGACAGTATCCTTCTCTTAAGACTACCATAACTTATACACTATTCCTTTCATAAAACATTTTCATAAAAACCTAATATGTAAAATGATCCAAACTACAACTGTTATTAACTATATATGCTATATTTTAGACTAGATCACAAGACAGTTACTTCCATCTTTTTAAGAGAATATGCAAAGCTTAAAACCAGTGGACAAGAGATTTTATCCTTTGAGTAGCAATTTTGTCATTCTGATATTTTTGAATTGATTACCATTCACTAAATCGATTACCATTCACTAGATTGAAGAAAAATAAATAAGATCATCTACTGCAAACAAGCATTTGGATTGTTAGGCTATATGTGACCAGATAATTTTTAATATTTTAGGAAAATTATTAATTTAACAAAAATCACAAATACATATTTGGTATGAAATTTTGAGAATAAGCTTACAACCAATTTGGCAAAAAAGTTTCAAAACAATTTAAACTTATTTATAAACAGGTATATTTTTCTCATTGTGGATATAACCTTAGAGAGAGAGAGAGAGAGAGAGAGAGAGAGAGAGAGAGAGAGAGAGAGATATTAGCCTTCTAATAGTTAGCAATACTATTTAATTACACTAATGCCCTTCACAAATAATAAAAATTATTATATTCATGACTTTCCCTGCCTTAAGTTACACAAGATAAATAGATTAGTTGCTCGCACAATATGTAAACCTATTTAATAAATAAAAAGTTAAATCTTTACAGAGCATACAAGGTTCTCCCTTTGTTTATATATATATATATATATATATATATATATATATATATATATATATATATATATATATATATATATATATAGTATATATATATATATATATATATATATATATATATAATCTGTCATTATTGCAGGGGAAGGAAATAAAGTTATTTTGAAATATATAAGCCAAAATCACCAATTAGTATTTTTTTACTTCTTTACTATATTTGTAATACCAATACTTGTACACGGGTTGATTGCTAAAATATGATAACCCACAAAAAAGTAACGAATTAGAGAGGCAAACTATTTTTGGAAATATTGAACTTAAAGAGTGAACAGGTTAATCAAAAATATATGTGTGGGTATGAAATATATTATTATTATTATTATTAATTGCCTAGCTACAACCCTAGTTGGAAAAGCAGGATACTATAAGCCCAGGGGCCCCAACTGGGAAAATAACCCAGTAAGGAAAGGAAAAATGGAAAAATATACTATTTTAAGAACAGTAAAAACATTAAAAATAAATATTTCCTATATAAACTATGAATACTTTAACAAAACAAGAGTATGAGAAATTAAATAGAATAGTGTGCCCGAGTGTACCCTCAAGCAAGAGAACTCTAATCCAAGACAGTGGAAGACCATGATACAGAGGCTATGACACTACCCAAGATTAGAGAATCATGGTTTGATTTTGGAGAGTCTTTCTTCTAGAAGAGCTGCTTACCATAGCTAAAGATTCTCTTCTACCCTTACCAAGAGGAAAGTAGCCACTGAACAATTACAGTGCAGTAGTTAACCCCTTGGGTGAAGAAGAATTGTTTGGTAATCTTAGTGTTGTCACATGTATGAGGACAGAGGAGAATATGTAAAAAAAAATAGGCCAAACTATTCGGTGTATGTGTCGGCAAAGGGAAAAACCGTAACCAGAGAGAAGGATCCAATGTATTACTGTCTGGCCAGTCAAAAGACCTCATAACTCTCTAACGGTAGTATAGGGGAAACAGAAGAATTAGCGGAAAGAACCAGAGGATAATGGTGTGTGCAAAGGAGAAAGGTGGTAATGGAACATAAAGGTGGAAGAGTCAGTCAAAAGGAAATCGAAGGTATTTAAGGACTGGAAAGTAAGGCATGCACAGGATGCAGAGAAATGGCACAGAGAAGAGGAAAAAGATTCTAGGAGGAAAGTAGGCATAGCTATTGGGAGATTGATTGATTGATTGATTTAAAGTGGGAGAGCAGTAGAACAATTAGATAAAAGGCTAGCAACAAGAGAAGGAGAAAAGGATATCTATAAGATTTCAAACTTGAGGAAAAACCAAAGACAGGATTTGAGGTAACTAGGATGAAGATATGAAGAGCAGATGGAGAGAATATTTTGAACAATTATTGAATACTGAAAATGAGAGAGAGGAGCTGGAAGAAGCACAAAGGGTGGAGGAGCCAGTGTCTTGAATATTTTATTTGAATTTTTCATTACTTCATATATTGTTTATTTATTTCCTTACCTCACAGGGCTATTTTTTTCCCAATTAGGGTTATAGCTTGGCTAGTGATAATAATAATAATAATAATAATCATAATAATAATAATAATAATCATAATAATAATAATGAATACATTAGTAAAGCTAAAAGTGAAAAACAGTAGAGCGCCAGGTCAATCAATTTCAAATTGAAATGGTCAAGATACTAGCTATAGAGGGGAAGAATGAATGCTAGATTTAGTAAGAGCATTATAGGAAGAGGAAATAATGCCTAAAGACTGGGAGGAGAGTCTAATGATAACTATATTTAAGCAGAAATGTGATGTCATGGATTGTGGTAACTACAGGGGGATTAAACTAACATAGCACGGTTTGGAAGTTTTTGAAAGGGTACAAGAGGAGAGATTGAAAGACATTGTAAAGATTCAGAACCAGCAGTATGAATTCATGAGAGAGAGAGGGTGTTGACGCCATCTTTATAGTAAAACAGTTACAGAAAAAGAGAGTAGAGGGAAACCAGAAGCTTTTGTAGATCTTAATACTAAGAGAAACGATGTTTTGGTGCTTGAGGAACAGTAAAGTCTTGGAGACGTTGGTTAGGATGGTAGATATGATTCACAAAGGAACAAAGGACTAAAGTAATAACAGCTGTTGGGTAAGAGAAACCTTTGAAGTTAGTGTTGGATTACACTAGGGGTCAGCATTAAGCCCGTTTTTATTTGTGGTGAGCTTGGAGGTCTTAAGTGAAGGGATCTGAAATGAAAAGTTGTGGTTGTTGCTTTGTACAGATGTTTTGGTGATTGCAGCTGAAAATGTGTTAGACAGAGAAGGGTTGTACAGTGGCAACAGACTTTTGAAAGTGGTGGCTTGAGAGTAAATGTGGATAAGACTAAAGCTATGATGAGCAGAGCAGTAAGGAAGGTAGGGTAAGGATAACTATGTATGAAAGTAGAGGCTCGGTCATAGAACAGGTAGAACCATTCAGATAGTTAAGATCTATTTCAAGTCAGGAGGGAAAATGTGAAGTTGAAGTTGAGAATAGGATAAATGCAGCTGTGGGGAAGTGGAGGGAAGTAGTGGGAGTGGGATGTAATAACAACATGCTAATCAAGGTAAAAGTCAAGATTAATAGTAAAGTAATAAGATCAATATTAATGTATGAATCGGAAACGTGGGTTCCAAGATAAAAAGAGCAAAGCTTGAGTGAAGAGAGAAGAATGTTGAGGTGGAACATGGGACTATCACGACTTGAAAGATTGAAAAATGATGAAATAAGAAGAATGGCAGGCATAGTGAAGATTACAGGGGTGATAAGAGTGTCATGACTGAGATGGTGTGGGCACATTTAGAGGATGAATGGTGGGAAGGGAGTGGGGAGGGCTAGGGAGGAACCTGCAAGGGGGAGAAGATCGAGAAGGAGGCAAGAGAATTAGACAGTAAGATAAGATGAAGGATGATATGGAGAAAAGGGTTTGATAGAAGAGGATGCCTTTGATAGAAAGCATTTGAGAGGGCACATCAGGCAACCGGCCCCTTAATGTAGGGATAACGGTGGGGAAGAAGACTACTATTTTTCTCCCATAGCTACTATCTCAAATAGATCTGCTTACACCTTATAAGGGAACATAGACCTAGGGTAAATTTGACGTCGTGTAAAAGAAAATTCAGTGACAGTTGTTGATAATTAGATGCGAGTTTTGAAAGGCATAAATAAAATGGTGTCCATAGACAAAGATGAAATCATATTCATAGCTAAAATAGGTAATGTAGGTTATATCCACATGCAATTAATGTTTAATATATAGATTATAGAATAAATTTCAAGCAATTGCTAAAGATAATTAATGTAAATTTCCCTTCAGCCACACATTTATATGACTTGTTTGCAGTACTTTACACATAACTAAAATGATACGACCTTGATGTTAAGAGGTCCAGAGGAAATTAACATTTGATTTAACAATAATTGATGAAAATTGAAAACACAAGCAGCAAATTTCTAAGGAAGAAGTCCTTCCTCATTTACATTTGTTTCTATTAATTGGTTGTTAATGTTAAATTTCCTTCTTTTCCAAAAATATTTACAATAATACATATAAAATAAAATAAAACAACATTGTCTATAATAATTCCGGTTAACTATTCTGAAGTGATGATAGGAATAAATTAACATTCGGTATATTCCTATTCACCAATTACTTTGCAAGCTACTAAGCAAATTATAGTGCTTCTTTATCATCAAATAACAGTTACGAAACTGCAATCGGAATTTTAATTAGAAAGTCAAGGGTCATATAGATCTGGACCTAATTTTAAAGTTAAATTTTGGCTGTTTAGAATTTACTAGAAAAAATAGCATCACTTGTATTTTTAAGGGGAAAGGTGCAGATAATTGAAAATTAACTAGAAATAGCTTTATAGGCACTGGCTTTGTAAAGATTAGGAGCCAATAAAATGCTTGCTACTAGACTCGGTAAAGGTTAAAGGCTTTGCTAATTAAATTCCCGGCTTCCAGAAATAAGTACTCTTTGATAAACTGGAAATAATCAGAAAGAAATAGATATCTGTTAGAGGCTTGGGGTGAAGATGGCAGGTTCATCCTTGCCAAGATCCTTGGACATAATGTGTCCTACAATGATAGTGGCATTTTCAAATTTATATCAGAAGCAGGTCTTCTTAAATGGATTTTGAGCGAAGCGAAAATCTATTTTTGGGTGATATAGCCATGTCGTCCTGATGGAAGGTTCCTATAGGTAGCTTTCTAAGGGACATTTGGCTACAGTGATATTCCCAGAGAATTAACCTTTAGGACTCCAGAATTCTACTCCTGGCACGAATATCCTTAAAATTTCTATTAAGGATATCGCATAATATCAGGGGACGTATATCTTGATATGACACATAGCAATCTTCACCCCAAATAGCGTTTTCGTTTCAAGGGGGAAGAGTGGCAAAAATAGAAGGGGAGCTGTTATCAAGGTTACCCTTCCTCCCGTACTACTATTGAGTATCTAGATAGCGCTGTATCCAAGATGGCAATCATTCCTTGTAGCATTGAGCATGGTGCTACAGATATAGTTATTTCGGGAAGGATCCTACCAAGGCCTTTTCTATAGAAAAGGAGGGTGGGTCCATCAGGAAGACATGGCTATCTCACCCAAAAATAGATTTTTCACTTGGCTCAAAATCCGTTTTTTGGGCTCAAGCCATGTCGTCCTGATGGAAGTTTACCAGAGAATTACTAGAAAGTACTTTATCTGTGGATTTTCATAGGTGCCTTAACCTTGAAACAATTTTTCTATGGTCATCCGGACCATTGAGACAAATGACGTTACCGTTATCCGTCATTACCACTAATCATGGACAATGTTAGTGCTTCCTGCCCCCTGCAGGGAAGAGTCATACTAGATAGTAGAAAAGGGGTCTCAAGGTTTGCATATATTGTACGAACAAACAGAAGTATCCACTAGATATACAAAAGGTCTCACGGTTTGTATATGTTATTGGAAGTATATGTTGTCGGAACAACCAAGTGTCAACTATAACCATTGTTTGTAAGCATACAATAATATGAGGTTTACTTAAATAAATAATTAAGAGAATTCTGGCATATTTAATGTGCTAATTGCAAGCGAAATAAGATGCAATTACACTCTTATAGACATTTATTTCGAATAAATGACCAAATGGAATAATGAGTGTAATGTGTTAAGGGAATTATACATACAACGTATACAGAAAATATTTTTCTCCCTGAAAGAGAAGAAATGATGAGTGCCACTCTAAATTTGAAAATTTTTCCTGATATAATTTCTGTAAATGTTATATACTATCAACACTGTGTACTATGTACACACGGCACAAATGTTATCTGTATAATTCCACACCTGAGATTTTGAACAGTAAGTGTCACCATGACTCACTTAAAAGGTATCGCACTGGAAGTATCAACACCTTTTCACCCTAATTGACAGTCCCAATCAATTGACTGTTCATCGCAGCACTAGACGACAGGTTTTAATACACTACCTGCCGCCACCATATAATGCTTCCGTTCGTGGTCTTGCTTTGCGTAGCGTTTGTAGAACATTCTGGATGACTTCCATCCAGTATATGAGCGAAGATGCTCAAAGTCCATATATTGAAAAAAGTTCAGTGATGAAGCAATTTTTCTCGGATCATGACCTGTGGGTGTACTATCAGGATCCGCTCTGCGAATGAAGTAGGTGAGCTTTGCCCTCAGTTGTTTTAGGGATAAGTTTGATCCTGAAGTTTCTCCTTTGAAGAGCTGTCCTCCCCTGAAGTCTGAAGTTCTACGAAGATAGACATTTAGGCACACTACTGGACACAGAGAGACATCTTCCTTCAGAGGGCAGATTCTCCAGGGACCCCGTCTCTTAGTGGGTAGCTCGTTCTTGGCGAGAAAGGCTGGATCAGGAAAGAGATTCAGTTCTCCCACTTCTGTGAACTGAATGTGGACCTCATTTCTTGATAGGGCTACTATTTCACTAACTCTAGTCCCTGAGGCTATAGTGAACAGGAAAGTAACCTTCTGGGTTAGATCCTTGAGAGAACAATCTTCATTGTTACAGATGAAGCGTAATGTAGGACCTTGTCCAAAGACCATGAAATGGGCTTCAGAGGAGCTGCAGGCTTAAGTCTAGCCCATGCCTTCGGGATCTTGTTAAAGATTTCGTTCGTCAGGTCCACTTGAAAGGCGTATAGAAGAGGTTTAGTCAGGGCTGACTTGCACGTAGTTATCGTGTTGGCTGCCAGACATTGTTCATGAAGGTGGATAAAGAAGGACAGACAGAAGTCTATTGAAATTTCTCTCGGTCCTTTTGCTTTAACAAAAGCAACCCACTTTTTCCAAGATGATTCATATTGTCTTCTAGTTGACTTAGAATTGTATTCTTCTAAGAAGTCTATACTGCCTTTTGAGATCCCAAATTTTTTCTTAACCGCTAAGGCGAGAAAATCATGAAATGAAGGTTTTGGGTTCTCTGTGATGAAGGGAAGACAGTCGACCTCTGAACCCGTTGAGATAGTGCTGGATTCTGTACAAGGACCAGCCTCAGCTTCAGTTCCATCACTAGAGGGAACCAGTTGCTCTTGGGCAACTTGGGGACCACTAAAGCTGCCGTTCCCTGGAAGGATCTCAGCTTGTTGAGGACCTTGAGCAGATTGGATGGAAGGAACAGGAAATTCCGGGTTCATTCGTTCCAAACTAGGGACATGGCGTCCGTTATCTCCTCTAGAGGGTCCTCATATGGGGCTACATATCGAGATCGTTTCTTAATGTCGCTCGTCGCGAAGAGGTCGATCTGCAGTTCCGGGACTTGTTCCAAGATGGAAGAGAATGAGTCTGCGTCTGGGGACAATGCTGACTCTATCGGCTTGAGCCTGAATAGAGCATCCGCGGTCACATCACATTGCGGAACCTTTGTAAGTGAACCGCTGATAGGTGCCATCTCTCTTGACAAAGGACAGCTAATATCACATGGTTGATATGGGACGATCTCGAGCCTTGTCGGTTCAGACATCTATCACTTCACTGTCCAAGATCAGCCTGATGTGGACTGATCTGCGAGGGGAGAGTTTTCCAAACGTCAAGAGGACTGCCATGGCTTCCAAAATGTTGATGAGAAAGGTCTTGAACAGAGATGAACAAGTCCCTTGGACTTTCCCTTGATGCGAGTGAACTCCCCATTCTTCCGTCGAGGCATCCATGTGGATGGTCATCGACGGCAGAGGTGGTTGCAAGGGCACGGTCCTCATTAGGCTCTTGGCCTTCGACCATGGGTTTAGGCTCTTGGCCTTCGACCATGGGTTTAGGCTCTTGGCCTTCGACCATGGGTTGAGAAGTGATCGTAGTAAGGCTGGTATTGGTCATTTTAGATCTCTTCGAGCGTTTGATGCGTATCTTCTCCATACTCCTAACACATCTTTTAGCTGTGCTCTTAGTACTGGGTCTGTTACTGATGCAAACTGGAGACCCCCCAGTACTCTTTCTGGTTGGCGTCTTGAAATCCTGTCGGATTACAGTAGTCCCTTGACAGACCCTGCGATCTCCCTCTTCTTCCCTGAGGGAATGGAGAGACGATGTGACCTCAGGTTCCAATGGCTCTCCAACCATTGAAACCCTTGAGCTGGAGAGAGTCGAGACTTCTTGAAGTTGATTTTGCATCCCGGATGTTCCAGGAACTGGTTCACTTCTTTGGATGCTTGCAGACAAGCCGTTTTGGATGCTGCCAGCACCAGCCAGTCGTCCAGGTACGCTGTTACCTGAACACCTTCAAGGCGTAGTTGTTGCACGACTGCGTCTGCAAGTTTCATGAAGATACTTGGGACTATGTTTAGTCCAAAGGGTATGGTTCTTAGAACATACTTTATCTTCTGTAACTTGTATCCTAGGTAGGAGGAGAGGGGGCGACTGACTAGAAGGTGCCAATAGGCATCTGTCAGTTCTATCGAAACTGTGAACGCCCCTTTTTGTAACAGGGTCCTTATGTGTTGAAGGATTAACATCCTGAACTTGTTGTTTTTTATGAACTTGTTGAGTGGTGACAAGTCCAGAATGACTGAGTTTTTCTGAGTCCTTCTTGGGAACACAAAACAGCCTTCCCTGGAATTTGATGGACTTTGCTTCCCTTATAACCTATATGCTCAAGAGCTATAGGGTATATTCATCTAATGCAGGGGTGGAGTGTTGGAAGAATAGAGATAGTGATGGTGGAGACTTGTTCAGTTTCCCTCCTAGTCCAATCTTGATTAGGCCGTGGGCCCAAGGATCGAAGGTCCAACGATCTTGAAATTGTTGTTGCCTCCCTCCTACCAGAAGAATCTCCTTGCTTCGAATGATCAGAGGGTTTACCTCCTCGACCGCATCCTCCCTTACCTCTTGAGGGATGTCTAGAGGAGCCCCGTCTGGATACTTCTTTACCTGTCAACCGAGAGGTAGTGGTCTGCCTCTCAAACCCGGGGTTGAATGCTGGTGACCGGGCAACCAGCTGTTGAGGCACCACTTGGAAGGTGGTCTTTGTTTGGGCCACCACTTGGGGCACCGCGGTCATAGTAACTGTGGGATGTTGTTGAGCAGGCTGAGGGGGAAGTCTAGACTTCTTCGTCTTCCTTTAGGTTGGGGACCCGCATCCGAGGAAGACTTCCTCTTTGAAGAGATGCCCCACTTCTGGAGAAGGTTCCTATTCTCCATGATGGCTTTCTCGACTACCTCTTTGACTACTTCGTTTGGGAAGAGGTCTTTACCCCAGATGTTAGAAGATACTAGCTTCCTGGGTTCATGTTTCACTGTTACAGCAGCGAACACTAACTCTCTACAGGCTCTCCTAGCCTTCATGAAAGCATACAGGTCCTTTACTAGGGTGGCCATATGCATTTTGGCCAGGACCATGAGCATGTCTGGGGTACTTTGTTGGGCTGCACACATCTCTATGCAGTTTTGTAGGGATAAAGATGCCGCAAGTCTCTCCTTCGTCTCTTGTTCCTTGCACAAGAGAAAGTCAGAAAGGTTAGGGAGATTCTCGCTAAACTGTCATCCAGCGCTGTCTGCGTCCAGTTTCCCAACTGAGAAAGTTAGGTGGACTTCCTTCCATTCCTTCTCCTGCCTGGGAAAGGCTAACGACAGAGGCCTGCACTCCTCTAGTGCAGGGCATGCTTTGCCTGTCTTCACTGCCTTGGCAACAGATTTAAATGCTTTCAACGTAAAGGGGAAGGCTATTGAAGCAGGAGCAAGAAAGGTAGGGTGTTTCTTGCTCAAGGCGGACACTTTCGACACCGAATAGCCCGCCTTTCTAGGGCTACTTGACAAGAGAGCCTGTGCCTTATCGTGGTCGAAAACCATGACCTCCCTTTGGTTCCGTCTCCTCTTTTGGCATTGGTTCATGCTTCAGTCGAATGAAGCAATCAGGGCAAGTGTTAAAGCTTGGCAAAACTGGATGTCGTCTAAGGGGACAGCTCCCATCTTCTCTCAGATGTAGAGTTTGCTGTTCAAAATCGGCATAAGCTCCGCATACCTCCAGGGATTGGTTTTGGATCAGGTCGGGAGGTCTTGGCCTCTGGGTCGCTTGTATGACCCTCAGGAGGTGTAAGTGGAGTTTCACGGAGCTCTCTCTCGAATTTCGCTTCCCTTGCTTCGCCTCGTTTGCAAATGTTCTACATTAAATCCGTAAGAGGGGCCAGTGCCTGGCTCATGTTGTCCAATGGAGGGGTAGAAGGTGAAGACGTCGAGGGTAACCGCTCCAGTGCTGGCACAGACGGAAGGAACTCCGACTCGACATCATCATCATCTTCCAGAGGTAGAGTAGACTCCTCCTCGGGATCATTCTTTAACCCTGGATAGGTACGCTCCTCGGACACCCCTTTAAGGGTATACTCGGACGCGAACGACCCCGACGCCAAAATAAATTCTTGAAAAATCAGTTTTTGCAGTAACCTCCTTTTTTCTTTTGCCAAAAAAAACTTCAATGAATGCTTAAAACAACTGTAAAGATAAATACTACTCATCTGCAGAAAAACTATTTATTATAAATATTTTAAAAAATTAAGTAGAAAAAAAAGACCTTACATAAAAATTCATAAAAAAAAAGTTTATACATATATACACAAATCCTTTTAGGAATTGATTCTTGAATGTTTAGGACACATCTTGATGTATTTTGGATGAAGTCAGATCCATGGAGGTGAAGATCTGAAATGAGAAAAAGAGGGTAACTTTTTTTGGCCAAAAAAGTTTGTCCAAATTTCATGAATTTTTTTGGGTACCCAAATGAAATAGGAAGTGGCTAATTTTTTTTAGGGAATAAACATATGTTATCCTAAAATAGAAATATGTAAAAAAATCTTCATTATTTTGTAAATTACATTTATATCAGGGGCCATATCTAAAGGTAATTTTTTGAGTACTTAGAAATTTCGTAAAAAAAATACATATATTTAATATATAATATGATATTCATGCAGGTAAAAATATACCAAAATATCACAAATTCTATAGGGAACAAGAATATATATAGATAGGGCAACTTACGCTTCGGATATGTCCACAAAATGGCCGCCAACCACACTGACTCAGACTCCCTAATCTGCCACTTGAAATGTAGGAAGGGTATGTCAATTTCAAGGTGTTATTTACTAATCTAATTATTATTGGATATGCATAAAAATTGTATGGTGGGTTGTTGGATAATTGTCGATTATTTTACGACTACAAAATTAAAATTCTGACCCCAAAAAAATTTTTTTAAGGGAATTAAAATCGAAAAAAAAAATGTAGAGCAATATAATATTTTAGCTAAAAAATTTGATGATATTCAATCAAAAAAGAAGTAAACAAAATTTTCCGACAAATAAACATCTAGAGGAATCATTACTCTCTGATAGTTCCTTAGTACGTAGTAATTTTGAAAGAAATGGGAAAAAACGAAAAAGTGGCAATCGCAGGAAAATCGAACACATACCTATATATACGCCATATCTGGCTAAAAATAAAGATAGGTATGGGTAGCCAGATCATCTAGAAACACTTCCTAACACTATAAAAATACAAGTTTTGCGACACTACTTGCCAATTCCTTACGGTAACATGACTAAGCAAAAAAATCCAAAACAAATAAAAAGGGGCACTTGCGGAAAAATGGCCAACATTCTAATGTACGGCATTTCAGAAAAAAAAAATTTCAGCCACGTACTAGGCAAACCATCAAGGCACATTTTCCGACAAATAAACATCTAAATGAATCATTACTCTGTGATAGTTCCTTAGTACGTAGTAATTTTGAAAGAAATGGTTAAAAACGAAAAAATGGCAATCACTGGAAAATCGAACACATACCTATATATACGCCATATCTGGCTAAAAAAAAGATAGGCATGGGTAGCCAGATCATCTAGAAACACTTTCCAACACTATAAAAATATAAGTTTTGCGACACTACTTGCCAATTCCTTACGGTAACATGACTAAGCAAAAAAAATGCAAAACAAATAAAAAGGGGCACTCGCGGAAAAATGGCTAACATTCTGATATGCGGCATTTCAGAAAAAAAAATTCAGCCACGTGCTAGGCAAACCATCAAGGCACATTTTCCGACAAATAAACATCTAAATGAATCATTACTCTGTGATAGTTCGTTAGTACGTAGTAATTTTGAAAGAAATGGGAAAAAACGAAAAAATGGCAATCGCAGGAAAATCGAACACATACCTATATATACGCCATATCTGGCTAAAAAAAAGATAGGCATGGGTAGCCAGATCATCTAGAAACATTTTCCAACACTATAAAATTATAAGTTTTTCGACACTACTTGCCAATTCCTTACGGTAACATGACTAAGCAAAAAAATGCAAAACAAATAAAAAGGGGCACTTGCGGAAAAATGGCCATTCTAATATACGGCATTTCAGAAAAAAAAAATTCAGCCACGTGCTAGGCAAACCATCAAGGCACATTTTCTGACAAATAAACATATAAATGAATAATTACTCTGTGATAGTTCCTTAGTACGTAGTAATTTTGAAAGAAATGGGAAAAAACGAAAAAATGGCAATCACAGGAAAATCGAACACATACTTATATATACGCCATATCTGGCTAAAAAAAAAATAGGCATGGGTAGCCAGATCATCTAGACATACTTTCCAACACTATAAAAATATAAGTTTTACGACACTACTTGCCAATTCCTTACGGTAACATGACTAAGCAAAAAAATGCAAAACAAATAAAAAGGGGCACTCGCGGAAAAATGCCCAACATTCTAATATACGGCATCTCAGATAAAAAAAAAGACATGCACGTGTTAGCCCAACCATCAAGGCACACTTTCTAATACAAACATGAAAAAAAATGAATAATATACGGCAATTCCTTACTACGTAGTAAATTTTTACAAATATTGAAAAAAAACAGAAATTGGCAACCGCAGTTAAATACCCAATATACCAATAACTACGTCGTATCTGACAAAAACAAAGTCACGCATGGGTAGCCAGATCATCTAGACACACTTTCCAATACTAAAAAAGCAAAAGTTTTACGACACTATTTGGCAATATCTTACGGAAAAATGACTTGGCAAAAAAATGAAAAAAAAATGAAAAAGGGCACTCGCGGTAAAATGCCCAACATTCTAATATACGTCATCTCAGATAAAAAAAAGACATGCACGTGTTAGCCCAACCCTCAAGGCACACTTTCTAACACATAAACATGAAAAAAAATGAATAATATACGGCAATTACTTACTACGTAGTAATTTTTACAAATATTGAAAAATAACAGAAATTGGCAACCGCAGTTAAATACCCAATATACCAATAACTACGTCGTATCTGACAAAAACAAAGTCACGCATGGGTAGCCAGATCATCTAGACACACTTTCCAACACTAAACAAGCAAAAGTTTTACGACACTATTTGGCAATATCTTACGGAAAATGACTTGGCAAAAAAAATGAAAAAAAATGAAAAAGGGGCACTCGCGGTAAAATGGTCCTCGTGGTGATGAACGACATTTTAACTAAAAAAAAATCATGCACATGGTAGCCAAACAATCCACCAAGACTTTCCACAACTGATAACCTATACAAGTTGCACCATTCTACGACAATTTCATAATACGTAATAACTTTGATAATTATGCAAATTACCTTAGAAGGGTAAACTCGGTCGCGCTCGACCGCGATGCGTCTCAGAAATCGGGGAAGGAGTACAGCTACAGCAATGCACATCTGGACACTACTAGAGCGTGTAGTGGAGACACCTCCTGCAGGTCGATCACCCACAAATTCAGTCACGGGGGTGAGTCACGTGAGAAAAACCTCTTTTTTTTTGACGCTCGGGGTCGCGGACGACCCACCGTACCTATCCAGGGTTAATAGATCCTTTTCAGTGTCCATAGACACTTCCGACATCCTTACCTCCTGGTGGATGTCCATACTTTGCAATGCCTCCCTGACATCCGTCTCAATGGTAATCTGGACGCAGGGAGGTCCGCGTCGTGCTTTGGGGTAAAACCATTTCACTACCCGCTTTTGGGAACAACAAGCTACGCATCCTATGGTTAGGTAGGTATGGCCTCAGAGAGTTCTTCTGGAACTCTCTTACCCACTTGCGCAGCTTTTCACATGCCGCATCCCTCGACTCCGTTGACTTGGGGTAGTCAAAACCTTCGGTCACCAAGGTCCGGCAGATATTGCAGACTTGGGGGTCCCAATATTGCAGGGATTCGGTAATGATGGTGCAGGAGGCATGAGACCTGCACTCTTCATGACCGTAGAAGTTCCTACTCCTATGGTTGCAGAAGATTGCATCGCATTTCATCTGGGGTTCCCCCTGTAAAGAAAGGAAAATAAAATGAGTATGCGATTGTTTATCTCACACGATAAACAGATATGCAAATATTAATATTTTAATCATTATAGCTTAGGATAGTAAGCTAGAAAGAAATAGGGAAAGACACATACTTGTGTATCCCTTCCAGCCAATTGCTGTGACCTCCCCCAATATTAAAGATAGAGAGTTTCCTTTCTCAGGGCAACTCAAAAGAGCAGGGTTCTAACCCCTAGGGATATAAAAAGTGTACACTGCCACTGACCCTTCTTAATTATTTAATATTGTGGGGTAAGTATTAACTGATTTCCAATCAGAGTATTGAAGTTCTATTCTTTCAATATAGGATTGGTCTCAGCAAAAGACTGTACAAGGGTACACAAGGTATGCTGGAAAATAACTACTGTATAATAAATACTATAGTTTTCTGTTTGCAGTATATACCATACTGAAAATATACTGGCTACTGTATAATCATATACAGTACTGCAGTTCAGCCGGCGTGTTACCAACATGGCTAGCACCTGGCGGCAAAGTCCGGCCGGCATGTCGCCGGCTGGACTAGAAATTAGAAAAGACACATACTTGTGTATCCCTCCCAGCCAATTGCTGTGACCTCCCCTTCCAATATTAAGACTATAGAGTTTCCTGATTTGGGAAAACTCAAAAGAGAAGGGATACAACCTCTAGGGATAGAAAAGTGTACTACCACTGACCCCTCTAAACTATTTAATATTGTAGGGTAAGTTATTAACTGATTTCTCATCAGAGTATTGAAGGAATTCTATTCTTTCAATACAGGATTGGTCTCAGCAAAAGACTGTGCAAGGATACACAAAATATGTTGGAAAATAACTACTGTATAATATATACAATAGTTTTCTATCTACAGTGAATACTATACTGCAAATATACTTGCTACTGTATAATCATATACTGTAGTTCAGCCGGCATGTTGCCGGCAGGGCTAGTAGCTGGCGGCACCGGACCAGCCGACATGCTGCCAGCACCGGCCCAGCCGAAATGCTGCTGGCTGGGTTAGTACCTGGCAGCACTAGCTAACAGAGAGAAAAAGCATGGAGTGAAGGGCTGACTTATTAAAATGTATGTTTACAATAAATAAGGGTGTAAGTATATAACCTTACTGCCTTCCTCCAGAAGGAGGGTTCAAATGGAAGGGGAGAATACATCATTCAGGCTTCCATCCAGCCACAAGATCCGTTGCCGGCATTGCCAGATTCAGGAATGTGGATGGCAGTCCAAGGGAGGACTGAAGAACCTTCAGCAGCATAACGGAAAGACTGCGTGACTAAACAGTTGCTTATGTAGGAGCCCGGCCGGCACCGCAACTCTCCTGGCAAGTGGTGAGATTGCAGGACAACGGCCACAGGATTGCGATGGCTAAGTCATCGCTAAAGGACAGAGAGGGGAAGGGAAAAGGGTCCTGTATCAAGTGTAGAAGAAGGTGGCAGGATTTCCGCCACTTCCACACAAGAGTGAAACGATGTTCCAGTATCGGCGCCATCCTAGGTGGCAGAAGAATAACTATTCTTCAGCCTAGGGATCTACCGAATCTATCAGGTGTAGAAGAAGGCGGCAAGATTGCTGCCGCCTCCACACAAGAGAGAAACAATGTTTCAGTATCAGCGACATCCTAGGCGGCAGAAGAATACTATTATTCAGTCTAGGGTCTGCCGACACAGAACTAGTCTTCTAGACTGCAGGAGGGAAGGTGGCGGCATCATACTACCAATTCAGGTGCGGCCTAGGGAGGCTTAGCCTCCTATGCCAGCAGCTGTAAGCCGGCAGGGGAGTGACTACGCACCCTGCTACTCTGCCGCTGGCATAAAGACTGAATACTCTGAGGTTCTGTCGAAAACCAAAGCCGGGATCTTGCCGGCAAAGGTGGGAGACAGAAAACCCTAGCCTAGTCAAGCCGGAGTGAATTACTCTATGGCAAGACCAGATAGGGTTGCCGCCTGCGGCGGCACTCAGAGGGAAGGAGGGATTACCCTTGAATCTCCACAGGAGACAAGTATCGAGTTATATAATTCTAGGAGATGTACTATCTCCCGTTGAATCAATAAAACGAAACACGAGGGTAAACGGGGATAATGTCTGAAAGTATACTACAGCGCCTAGGCTAGGTAGCCTAGCGGGAGACGAGATCTTGGTTACCTAAATCGCCAAAACTCTAACGTATACGATCGACAGAAGGAAGAGGAAATTATGCATAAAATGATATTTTGATTGTAAAATAAATTTTTGAATATACTTACCCGGTGAATATATAATAGCTGACGTCTCCGACGGCTCGACAGATTCCAAAAACTCGCGAGCGATCGCCATGAAGGTTGCAGGTGTGCCCACCAGCGCCGACTATCGGCCAGATACCGCATATACTTGTAAACAGCTCCAGTTCTTCTCAGTCCCCTAGGTCTCTATCGGGGAGGAAGGGAGGGCCTTTAATTTATATATTCACCGGGTAAGTATATTCAAAAATTTATTTTATAATCAAAATATTTTTAAATATTAAACTTAGCCGGTGAATATATAATAGCTGATTCACACCCATGGTGGTGGGTAGAGACCAGTATTAATACAATAAAGGCATATATGCTTAGAGTTTTTGATAGTTATATCATAACAAAACCCAAATAAATATAGGTACCTGGTAAGGAAGCTGACTCTGACGATTACTCTGCCTTATTAGTCCGCTTTCCTCACGAAGCCCAGCCATCCTCTCAGGATGCTGAAAGACTCCCAGGAGCTGTTGTATCCAGGGCGACCACCCATACAACAGGACCTCATCAAAACCCTTAATCTGGGCGCTCTCAAGAAACGACATTTGACCACCCGCCAAATCAAAAAGGATGCGAAAGGCTTCTCAGCCTTCCGTACAACCCAAAACAAGATTAAAAACATTTCAAGAGAAGATTAAAAGGATATTGGAATTAAGGGAATGTAGTGGTAGAACCCTCACCCACTACTGCACTCGCTGCAACAAATGGACCCAGTGTGTAGCAGTCCTCATAAAGAGTCTGGACGTCTTTTAAGTAAAATGAAGCGAACACCGACTTGCTTCTCCAAAAGGTCGCGTCCATAATACTTCGCAGAGATCTGTTTTGCTTAAAGGCCACGGAAGTTGCTATCGCTCTTACTTCGTGCGTCTTGACCTTAAGCAAGCAACGATCTTTTTCACTCAAATGAGAATGAGCCTCTCGGATTAAAAATCTAATAAAATACGATAAAGCATTTTTAGACATAGGCAATGAGGGCTTCTTAACTGAGCACCATAAGGCCTCAGATCCACCTCGTAAGGATCTGGTACGAGCTAAATAAAACTTAAGAGCTCTAACTGGGCACAGTACTCTTTCAAGCTCGTTGCCTACGATCTCTGATAGGCAAGGTATATCAAAAGATTTAGGCCAAGGACGAGAAGGCAGTTCATTTTTGGCCAAGAAACCAAGCTGAAGCGAACATGTGGCTTTATCTGTAGAAAAGCCGATGTTTTTACTAAAGGCATGGATCTCACTGACCCTTTTAGCCGAAGCCAAGCACACTAAGAAAAGCGTCTTGAGGGTGAGATCCTTCAGGGAGGCTGAATGTAATGGCTCAAACCTGTCGGACATTAGGAACCTTAGGACCACGTCTAAGTTCCATCCAGGAGTTGCCATACGACGCTCCTTAGAGGTCTCGAAGGACTTAAGGAGATCTTAAGAGATCTTTATTATTGGACAGATCTAAGCCTCTATGTCTGAACACAGAAGCCAACATGCTCCTGTAGCCCTTAATAGTGGGAGCAGAGAGGGAGCGAACATTTCTCAGATGCAAGAGAAAGTCTTCAATTTGGGCTACAGAGGTACTGGAAGAGGAAATGGATGATGACTTGCACCAGTCTCTAAAGACTTCCCACTTCGACTGGTAGACCTTGATGGTAGATGCTCTCCTAGCTCTCGCAATCGCTCTGGCTGCCTCCTTCGAAAATCCTCGAGCTCTTGAGAGTCTTTCGATAGTCTGAAGGCAGTCAGAAGAAGCGCGGGGAGGCTTTGATGAAGACTCCTTACGTGGGGCTGCCGTAAGAGATCCATCCTTAAAGGTAGACTCCTTGGAACGTCTACCAGCCATTGAAGTACCTCTGTGAACCACTCTCTCGCGGTCCAGAGTGGAGCAACCAATGTCAACCTGGTCCCTTCGTGAGAGGTGAACTTCTGCAGCACCTTGTTTAGGATCTTGAAAGGTGGAAAGGCATAAACGTCCAGGTGAGACCAGTCCAGCAGGAAAGCGTCTATGTGGGCTGCCTCTGGATCTGGAACTGGAAAGCAGTAAGTCGAGAGCCTCTTTGTCAGAGAAGTCGCAAAAAGATCTATGGTGGGTTGACCCCATGTCATCCATAGCTTCTCGCACACAGTCTTATGCAACGTCCACTCCATGGAGATGACTTGTCCTCTTCTGCTGAGGCCGTCCGCCAAGACATTCATTTTCCTTGCACAAATCTCGCCAAAGGAGAGATGTTACTTGCCTTAAATGGAGTTCCTTCTGATCCGTGGATCAGAGACCCGAGCATTCCAGACTGTCCAGTGGAGCTCCCTAACCCAAATCCGATGCATCTGAAAACAACACATGGTTTGGGTTCTTGATCGCAAGAGAAAGACCTTCTCGAAGTCTGATGTTGCTGTCCCACCAAGTCAGACATGTCTAGACTGAGTTGGAGATTGGGAAAGAGATACTCTCTAAGCCCTTCTCCTTGTTCCAATGGTTTAGGTGAAATTGGAGAGGGCATAGGTTGAGTCTCCCCAGAGAGATAAACTACTCCAGCGATGAAAGAGTTCCCACGAGGCTAGTTCAAACTCTTACAGAGCAACTGTTTTTCTCTTGCAAGTGAAGGACTTTTAACAGAGCTTGTTCCATTTTTGTGGGAGACGAAAAGGCCCGAAAAATCAAAGACTGTATCTCCATTCCCAAATAAAGAATAGTCTGGGATGGGGTACTGTAAGTTATGACTTCTCTACGTTCACTATGAGACCTAGCTCCTTGGTTAGGTCTAATGTCCATTAGAGGCTCTCCAGACAGCGATATAATGACGACGCCCTGATTAGCCAGTCGTCAAAATAAAGGGAGGCTCTGAATCCTCAAAAAATGTAGAAAGCTTGCTACATTTTGCAAGGGCCTTGTAAAAACAAGAGGAGCAGGAATGAGGTCGAAGTACAGTGCTCGACATTGGTACATTACTTTCCCGTCCACAAACCTCAGATGTTGTTGAAAGTTTGGATGAATCGGGATGTGGAAGTATGCATCCTGAAGGTCGAAAGAGACCATTCAGTCGCCTTCTTACTGCTGCCAAGACAGATTTGGTAGTCTTCATCGTGAAGTTTGTCTTGACAATGAACACATTGAGCGCACTTACATCTTAAGTACTCCTGCAGTGAACGTGGCTGCCAGATCATTGGAGCCATCCCTGATAGCCTTGTTCCTGCAGAGAACGTGGCTGTCAGATCATTGGAGCCATCCCTGATAGCCTTGTTCATGCATGACATAATTGTACAGCAAAACTTCAAACGCTCGAAAAAACTCCTAACAGGAGATGGTCTAGCTCTGAAGCCGACCATAAAATCTTGGAGCGTCTCATGGCCAGGCGACGGGGAGAGTCTATGAGGCTTGAGAAGTCTCCCTGGGCAGAGGCAGGAACTCCCAAGCCGAGAACTTCTCCCGTGTCATACCAGACGCTCGTTCTATAAGCCAGTTTAAAAGGAGGGAAAGCAAAGGCTGTCTCCCCCAAACTCCTCCTGGTGATCAACCAGTCGCCTAGCAAACGTAAAGCTCTCTTAAAAGAGCGAGAGAGCACTAGCTTAGAAAACAACGGCTTCGAAGTAGCTAGGCCTAGTGTAAACTCTGACGAAGGCGAACGAGGAGCAGCAGTTACAAAATGGTCCGGACAAAGATCCTTAAAAAATAAGCATGATTTTTTTTAAAGTCCATAGAGGGCTGAGCAGCTTTAGGCTCCTCTCCGTCTGACAAAGTCCCCAAAGGAATATCAGTAGGAGGAGGATCAGCAACTTCCTCATCTGAAGGAACCTCGTCCGACAATTGCCGAGTCTCATGAAAAGGAGAGACCTGCCGCGGCGGCAACGCTTGACAGGCAATGTCAACAAGCAAAGGAGCAGCAGTAGCAGTAGAGGAAGCGACGTCACGCCGCTGCTGAAAGCACTGAAATCCTTGTGACTGACCAACAACAACAACTGAAGTTGATTGACGCTCGACTTCACGTCGGAACTGCCTTGACTGCATAGACTGAGCAGGCAAAACAACCTTCGACTGCGGTGATTGACGCTCAACGTCAAGTCGAGGCAACTGAGCCGGTCGGCGAACGTCCGGTCGGGGCTGCGGCGGCAGCGGCTGAACGTCAACACGAGACTGCGGCAGCGGCTGAACGTCAACACGAGACTGCGGCAGCGGCTGAAAGTAAACACGAGACTACAGCGAGGAAGGATCCATGTCACGTGACCGACGTGAAAAACTACTGACATTACGTTTCAAAGTACAAGAAACGTCAAACGGACGAGTAAATGCTCGTTTGAGCAGCTGACGGCCAGAGTCTCGTTAAGCGTAACGGCGACTCGAAATCGAAGGTTCATCGTGAACCTGCTCAACGTCATACTTCTCCATAAGGGAGGCAAGCTTAGTCTGCATGTTCTGCAGGACAACCCATTTAGGATCAACGGGAGTCGGAACGGGCCGAGACGACGGTAACGTCTGTGTTGGCAAAACATTGCCTTTACCGCGACCCTCGGACCCCGTGTTACGCTTGCGTTTAATAGGCGAAACAGTCTTCCGATGACTACAAAGGGTCAGAGCTGTCCCAATGGCCACAGCCAGGACGCTGGACCTGTCCTGAAGGGACTGACTTTCGCTTCAAGGGTCTAGAAACCTTGCGCCAAGGTTTCTTTTGCGAAAAGTCTTCGGATGACGAGGAGAACACAGTCTCACCCGTCTTATGGTAAGGACGATCTTGACGAGAAACGTCCGATACCAAAGAGGGAACATCTGTACGTTGGTTAAAGCCTCTCGTCCCCTTAAGTCCTACGACATTACTTCTCCCTGGTGCAGGGGAGCCTGAAAGAGGTCTCGGACTAGGGGAGCGACAAGCACGAACAGACGAACTCTCGGTCGCAACACTAAATACACTTTGTGCACTTATCACTTTATCACTACGATTTTCTGTTTTTTTGCACTTCACTGATATCGTATTTTTCAATAATTTCAAATTAGGCATGAATAAAACTGATTTCTACCTGAAGCACGCAATTCTCCCTTACATCAAAAGGTTATAATTGCGAAATGAGTCGTATAATGTAAGCACATTAGTACAAAATGAAACACACATGCAAAAATCAGTAAACATATATATCGAATAAAACGGAAATATATAAAGTTAAAAAGGATCAATGACTGGGGAGGAGACTAAACACTAGTTCACTAAAGACTACGTTTTCAATCTCTCACCGTACAGTGCCTTGGGACGAGAATAAAAACTAAAAACCTAAAAACGTTTTATCCTCTCTCCCCGTACAGAGACTTGGGACGAGAGTAAAAAACTGAATCGAGAACAATGTTACTCGCTCCCAAACTCCTTGTACAGAGACTTGGGACGAGAATAAAGATCGGATCGTTCTCTCTTTCTCTCCGTCTCTCTCTCTCTCTCTCTCTCTCGTCACACACAAGAGAATTGCCCACTCACCCTTCGTCAATAAACAGGTTATTTGACAAAAGGAAAAAACTGAAAGGACTAAGAAATTGAAAATTAACAAGTTCCTTTAAATTAGTATCTAAAACACTTCAGTTTGAAAGAAGAATGAACAAAACGTCAAAATCGATTTACTCTTTCTGCAAAGTGAAACCGTGATTCTCTCTTTCTCTATCGTAACGATAGAGCGCAACTGCGTAGCATAAATAAACCAAACGTTAGTTCATCTTTGAAAAAAAACAGCACGAAGACTATTCAAAGAATATATTTCTTAACATATTTTCTAAAAAAATATTCATTTCATAACTCTTACAGAGCAATTGATTTAAACTTAACAAAAATAAAAGTTGAATGGGCTCAACGTTGTTTAACTTCGTTTTCCAAGTTAGGACCGCCTACAAGGAATAGGTAACGGCCGCATATAAACAAAACATAAAATTTATCTTGATGTTTAGTATAAATGGAAAGCTAAACGAAGAGGCCTAATAAAGGTGGGTGAGATATAAAATATATAGAGGAAAATCTATAAATATCAACAATAATTTATAACGTGATAAAATAAATACTAAAAGCCTTAAACACACTTCCGTACACTGAGGGAAGGGTCGGCCATCTTTACTCAATGGAAACACCAGAGATAAAAAAAAAAAGAGCAAGGGCAAAACACTTTTCCTCTCCTTTCAAAAGCATTTCTTTTGAAGATAGTATTGAATAATCCAACACGGCGAAAGCAATAAAACCAAAACCAAGTACTTCACCAATTCGGTAGAAAACTCGAGGTCATAAAGCGAGTGGAACCAACTTGTCGACAAGACCGACAGAGAAGAACTGGAGCTGTTTACAAGTATATGCGGTATCTGGCCGATAGTCGGCGCTGGTGGGCACACCCGCAACCTTCATGGCGATCGCTCGCGAGTTTTTGGAATCTGTCGAGCCGTCGGAGACGTCAGCTATTATATATTCACCGGCTAAGTTTAATATTTAAAAATATATATCTTTACTTGTATAATTGTGCCTAAATAGCTTTCATAATTTATTAATGCTATTACAACCGGGAAAGTCGTTCTACTAACTAAATAACACATGCATAACTAACGACAGCGCCCATGGCGCCTCAGGTGACAGGCCTAGCTCCTTAACACAATAAATTACTCTAATTTCACTGTGAAGCAGGAGCTAAAAATTATACACTGTAAAGAATAAATACTCAACTATCCAGTGGCCAAAGAAGCTGGAGATTGCATACTAAATCCTCTCAAAAGTGATAAAATGTTAAGATCAGCAGGGAACACCACAGTGCGAAATCTCTACAAAAATAGGAATGAGCGCCATCTAGATACTCAATAGTAGTACGGGAGGAAGGGTAACCTTGATAACGGCTCCCCTTCTATTTTTGCCGCTCTTCCCCCTCGAAACAAAAACCCT
The DNA here is from genome assembly GCF_036898095.1 of Palaemon carinicauda. NCBI lineage: Eukaryota > Metazoa > Arthropoda > Malacostraca > Decapoda > Palaemonidae > Palaemon > Palaemon carinicauda. Next base: position 140,013,976 of record NC_090736.1, on the reverse strand, counting down.
ATTCGGGGTGAAGATTGCTATGTCATACCAAGATATACGTTCCCTAATATTACGCGATAATCTTAAGAGAAATTTTAAGGATATTCGCGCCAGGAGTTAGAATTCTGGAGAGCTAAAGGTTAATTCTCTGGGAATATCACTGTAGCCAAATTTACCTTAGAAAGCTACCTATAGGAACCTTCCATCAGGACGACATGGCTTGAGCCCGAAAATGCTATTTAACCTTTATAACATTCACTTTTCTGGTTTTAATTGAATGTTCTTTTAATCTTTATTTAATAAACGATGATGCCAGAGAACTCCAAATCAATCAATCTGGTAATATCGTTATTGTAAATTACTTATTTGCTGTACAGTAACTTGAATGATTTTCTTTATATTCTGTTAGTAATTTCTATTAAATCTATGGGATATAAATAACCATTGTCATACAAAACCCGCTAAATCTCAATAACTTTTCAATTGAACATTTCAAGATATTTGAAGCATTATAATTATATTTCTCATGAAGGTTTTCAATACTCCACTTCAGATGGCCACTTCAGATGAGACGATTTGGTACTCCTTTCTGAAATTAAAATTTTGTCTTTTTTGGAAACTTAGTTTTTTTCAGTATTAAATTCCAAATTATTTGCTGACCATCATCATCTTGATACCATTAGGAATGTCTCACATACAACAGTTTAACTAACTGGTTTGAGCTGGGGGCCATAATTTCCTTTTCTCTTGATGATTCTAGTCTGAAAAGTAAATAAAATTGGTTAATTGTACAGATCTGTCTTATTCAAATGGTCAAATATTTTACTGTGCACTTCAAAATCAAAATCATACTTTTAGTGAAACATTTTGGATGATAAACTATAATGAACATAAAATATTCTTATGTAATGTAGAGGAGTTGGAAGACAAAGGCCTACATGGCTGAGGACTATGAATCGTGAAGTTGGGGATGATGAAGGGAGTATTGATTTAAACGCTCAAAATAGAAACAACTGGTGAAATCTAACCGAGGCCCTTTGCGTCAATAGGTGTAAATGATGATGATGATGATGAATAAATATAAAATATGACAAACCAGGCATATCCATTAAATTTACAATAGCAAATAACAATCAAAAGTATACTGTATGTTGTAAAGTGGAAAAGTATTACTTCCTAAATCCTAACAAAGAAATACTTCACTACAATAATCGAATGATTGACCGCTGGTATTCCACTATTTTCTTCCAGAGATACTCAATAAACCACAATTCCCTGAATAAAACATTTTACCTTACACCACAGAGGATACCTGGTCAAAAACACACAATACTCATAAACAAAATTTATATAAAATAGATATGCATAAATTCTGGGCAAAAATAGTTTACTGACACGGTAACAGTTCCAGGAGCAGAATATTACTTGGAGTACAAGAGTATTGTGCTGTGAAAATTAACGATTGTGTTGTTTTCACTCTTAAAACCATTAAAAAACGACATGCAGCGTGCTAAATTTATTAAGAAAATGTACCGTTCTCAGAAATGAAATGGCATACTAAATTATATATTGTATGGATCCTCCATAAACGAACTCCAGCTATCCCAACATTACTTATTGATTTTCCAAGTGGATTTACTGGTTAATATTCAATCAATGAAACAGCTTATTCTCCCCTCACCATCTTAATTACCTTGCCTTACACTAAGGAAAACCTTATCACATACTCTTTGACTCACTAACCTTGTCTCGACAAGTTTACTGACAAGCTTATTAATTTTTCATTTAATTATATTTGATGGCTGCTTTCCCGGTCCCATACAACAGGGGAACCCCAATCTCTACAGGACCTCCACTGTCTTTTTATCTTGTTCGTTCAGAGTATTTAATGTTTCATATCGTGTATTGTTCTTTTACTGTTAAATCGTCACTGTCAAAAGACTCATGAAATAAGAAAGTTTTCAGTTTCCTCTTGAAAGCCTTAATGTCTTCAATCATCCGAATGTTTCGTGGGAGCTTATTATATAGTATAGGGACCGATGTTATTGTTTTTAATATACTGGGATGCTTATGTGAATTGGACATACCGCTTGAGAGTGACCTTAACCTTCGAAAAATTGAATAATTTCCAGCTTTTTACATAACAGTTAATCCATGCCAGTTTCATTACTCTACATTTAAAATTGCGGTCAGAAAGCTGTTCTCAAACACACGCACACAAGGGGCAAAAAAGTAAACTCTTTTCAACTTCGTTGGTGGAGGTAATTATATAATCCTGCCTTTGTCTCCTGACTAACTTATCATTGCCTAATCAAATTACAAATATTCTACATCAATTAACAAGTTAATTATTATTTTTACCATTACAGTGTGTTTACATCGCCGAATCTTTAACAAGAGCCGGCATGGCTATCACAATTGCAAGCTCCTAGATTTTAGTGTTCCTTTGTATGAATCAAAACTTTAGGTTATATACTTTATCTAATAATTTAATAAAAGACAATGAGTTAAGTAGACCTAGCTACCTTAAAACACTAAGAATTAAAAAAAAATATCACCACAAGATATGAGTCCATGATTCAGTCTTTTTCTGTATTGGCAGTATATCTTTTTTATATAATCCCATCAGTAATTTAAAACATTTAATGAAGTCTGATGTTGCGTGGGTATGCAACTAAACTAAATAATAAATTAACTATTAGTTATATCAAAAAAACTATAATTTTTATAGGGTTAAAATACCAAATGGAAAATGCAGGCCCGTGAAATAACTTATGCAACTAACTACAGATTTTTCTTATTGCAAAGTGTAATTGATTGTTAACAGGTCTGGGAGACTACAACTTATTGGTTCTCTTTCTTCAAAACATAAAATTCTCTTTAACTTGGAATTTCAGTGATTGAAGACCTAGCTCGTAGGGATCCAGCGAGTGGGGACCTAACCGTGGCCGCTGTAAGAGTACACCAATATTCCAGATACAAAACAAGTGGATGGGGGAGGATATTGGCCCATGGAGACAACATCTTTGCTCTGTGGAGGACAGCTTCGCTCGCTCGCAAATAAACATTATATTACTGCTCTCGGTTCTAGCAAGTTGTACATGAATGAGTTGACCATGCCAATCATGTGGCATTATTTCGGGGATATATTTTTTACTTTTACATGAACAAAAAAACCTATATATTGGGGGATATTTTTTACTTGAACGTGGGCAACAACAGCTATATACTGGGGATATTTTTTACTTTCACATGAGCAACAAATATCTATACACTGACGGATATTTTTTTACTTTTACGTGAGCAACAAATAATTGTGTATCTTCACTCAGCTGTGCATGTGTACTTGTGTGCGTTTATATACGTCGGATATGCTGTGGTTGCACGCCTCTCCTCTTTTCGTTCAACCGAGAATCTGTTCATTAACTGCTCTAAATTTTCTAACTAATTCTCAAATTCTTGCGTTCTAATTTCCTGTCTATACAGTATTCTTCATCGGGAACACTACATCCCACTGCTCTTTCGTTCTCATCTTCTGCAGCAGCAGCATCTGCTATGTTAGGCCTTGAGTATCTAGGCATCTTGAACTTTTATTTTACCAGCCCAAAGAACAACTTCGCTCACAGCATACTCAAATAAGACGTATTTTTACACCTGACACCAATATGTCCCATGTATACGGATAATGAGACGTCGGAATATGGGTTTTCTTCAGCTATTACAAAAGGTTCGTAAGTACACAATATACTGTACACAACTGGGCATTGTCAGAGCTAGTGTGTGGACGTGTTGTGTCGAGCTCTGCTATATATGCCCTGAATCATGTTTTAGCTTTGCGTTTCTCGATTAGAATATCATTGAAAAGATATTAATTAGTCTTATGGAGAAACCTAAGTGATAAGAAACAGTACAATTGTCTAGGCCTACTTCATATGTAATGACACGAAGGGAGAACGGAGAAAATGGATAGTATGTGAATGTAATAGACTCTACCATAAGAGATAAGAGATGTGTGCATATAGTGACAACCATCAGTGAGAATGAACGGAATAACCTATACTGGTTATGCCCACACTGCGTTTGTGAAGCCATACAAAATTTATAATATGACAAATTTGGAGATAATTTGTATTTTTCCTAACCATACAAACCCTAGCTATTTACATTGGGTTTACTTTCGGCGTAGCTGAAATTGACGAGCCAATAGATTTTAACAAGGGTTAACTACCCCCCCGCTAGTTAGCGGGGGTAGGGGAAGGGGTAGCTTGCTACCCCCCCTCCCTCCCCACACACCGGTGATTTGACTCACTTCACTTAGAGGTAGGACTTGACTTGGGAGACAGGGCTGGCGGGCAAATGTGTGTAAATAGCTAAGGTTTGTATGGTAGGAAAAATACAAATTATCTCCGAATTTGTCATTTGTTCCGTAACCGAAATACAAGCCACGCTATTTACATTGGGTGACTTACCCCTTAGGAAGGGTGGAAAGTCCCCAGCCTTACTGGCTTTGGCTTACCCCAGGACTCCGACTCCAAGTGAGCAGCACTCGAGAAAAGGAGTCCCTGCGCCTCACAAGTTCGTTGCTTCGCAAGGAACGTGTGGCCTACGTAAGTTGTGTGCGGAGGAAAGAGCGTGACTCGTCCCAGGAAGTTGACCTTGAGTCCTTTAGATAGGAAACCAGGATAAGACGTTCCCAATACCACCTTGTCAGGGTATAGGGGACGCGACAGTATTACGCTTAATACTAGGAACACAAGGGAGCATGGTTTACCTGCAGAGGTTGAGGTCAGCTATGCGGAGACTAGGATGCTGCTTCCCCAAGTGAGGGGAGGATGAAGAAAGAAGTAAGGGCCAGACATAATCTTTCATTCACGCAGACTAAAACCGGGTAACAACGCCCTCAACCTTCTGCTACTTGTCCATCAAGGAGCCTGAGGTTAGACCAGCTGTTGTGCAGCCACCACAGGGCCGATAGAAAAAGTATCGAGGCTCCTGTGGGTCACGTCCTGCAGGTAGAGGGCTGTGAAGGTCGTTTGACGCTTCCAGACCCCAGCTTGAAGCACCTGCGTCACAGAGAAGTTTCTCTTGAAGGCCAGGGACGTAGCGATGCCCCTGACATCGTGCGCCCTAGGGCGACGTGACGGAGGAGGGTACGGATTCAAGGCGTGGTGGATGACCCTTCGAATCCAAGCCAAGATGGTGTTTTTGGTGACCCTCCTCTTCGTCCTGCCTGTGCACACAAACAATGCTTGCACACGAGGACGAACTGCAACTGTCCTCTTCAAGTAACGCCTCAGACTCCTCACTGGGCATAATAGCAGATGGTCTGGGTCGCTTGTTACAGAACGGAGACTCGTGACCCTGAAAGAGTCGAACCGTGGGTCCGGCACTCCAGGGTTCTGAGTCTTGGCAACAAACTCAGGGATGAACCTGAACGTTACCTACCCCCATCCCCTTGAATGGGCGATGTCGTACGAGAGACCATGAAGTTCACTAACTCGTTTGGCAGAGGCCAACGCGAGCAGGAAAGCCGTCTTCCAAGTCAGGTGGCGATCAGAGGCCTGGCGTAATGGTTCGAAGAGAGGTCTCTTAAGAGCCCTGAGGGCCCGAACCACGTTCCATGGAGGTAGTCTCACTTCCGACTAAGGGCAGGTAAACTCATAGCTACGTATGAGTAGAGTGTTCCAGCGAGGAAGAAATGTCCACTCCTTTCAGCCTAAAAGCCAGGCTTAAGGCTGAGCGATAGCCTTTCACCGCTGAGACCGAAAGGCGCATTTCCTCCCGCAAATAAACGAGAAACTCCGCTATTGCTGGAATAGTGGCATCGAGCGGAGAGATGCCCCTCCCACGACACCAACCACAGAAGACTCTCCACTTCGCCTGGTAGACTCCCGCAGAGGACTTTCGCAGGTGCCGAGACACTCTCTCCATAACCTGTTGCGAAAAGCCTCTCTCCGTAAGGAGACGCTGGATAGTCTCCAGGCGTGAAGCCGAAGCGAGGCTGCGGCCTTGTGGAAGATGTTGCAATGTGGTTGTCTGAGTAGCTCGTGTCGTGGGGGAAGCTCTCTCGGGAGCTCCATCAGGAGCTGCAGAAGGTCCGCGAACCATTCCGCGAGATGCCATAGCGGAGCTAACGGAGTCATCGGCAGGTTGACCGATAGTCTGGTCCTGTTGAGCACCCTTCTCATCAGACAGAAAGGTGGGAAGGCGTACACATCGATGTTGTCCCACCGTTGTTGGAAAGCATCTTGCCAGAGAGCCTTGGGGTCCGGGACTGGGGAGCAGTACAGGGGAAGCTTGAAATTCAAAGCTGTCACGAACAGATCCACCGTCGGGGAACCCCAGAAAGTCAGGACTTTGTTGGCTATCTGAGGATCCAAAGACCACTCGGTACTCACTATCTGCGAAGTCCAGCTCAGACTGTCGGCGAGCACATTCCTCTTGCCAGGAATGAAGTGAGCTGATAGTGTTATCGAGTGGACTTCGGTCCACCTCAGAATCTCTACTGCAAGATGGGATAGCTGATGTGAAAAAGTACCTCCCTGCTTATTGATATAAGCCACTACCGTGGTGTTGTCGCTCATCACCACCACGGAGTGACCCGCCAGGGTCCGTTGGAACTGTTGAAGAGCCGGGAATACGGCCTTCATCTCGAGCAGATTGATGTGCAGGTACTTTTCTGATTCTGACCAAAGGCCTGAGGTCTTCTGGTTCAGAATGTGAGCCCCCTACCCTTCTTTTGACGCGTCCGAAGTGTCAATTCCGGGGGGAGGACGAGAAGATCCACTCCCTTTCGCAGGTTTTCGTCGACCAGCCATCACCGCAGGTCCGCCTGTTCCAGGGGGTCCTATCGGGACCAGAAAGTCCGGGGAATCGGATCCTTGACTCCACCGGGGCTTGAGCTGCCATTGCAGTGATCTCATCCTGAGACGGCCGTTTGGAACCAGACGAGCCAGGGAGGCTAAGTGACCTAAGAGACGCAACCACGATTGGGCTGGAAGCTCTTCCTGCCTGAGGAAGGGTTCCGCCACCTTCCTCAGCCTTGCTATCCTGTCGTCTGATGGAAAGGCTTTGTGGAGATTGGTGTCTAACAACATACCTAGATAAACCAGTCGTTGGGACGGCTGCAGAGAGGACTTCTCAAGATTTACCAAGATCCCCAGATCTTAGCAAAGTCCCAGGAGCCTGTCTCGGTGTTGAAGTAGGGTCGACTCCGAGTCTGCCAGGATCAGCCAGTCGTCCAGATATCGGAGGAGACGGATGTCGTTCCTGTGCGCCCAAGACGAAATCAGGGTAAACGCTCTGGTGAACACCTGAGGTGCTGTGGAGAGACCGAAGCACAGCACCTTGAACTGGTAGGTCTTGCTGTCTAGGCTGAATCTCGAGTACTTCCTGGAAGACGGATGGATTGGGATCTGGAAGTACACGTCCTTCAGATCCAGTGTGCACATGAAGTCTCGTGGTCTCACCGCAAGTCTGACCGTGTCCACTGTCTCCATGCTGAACGGAGTTTGCTTGAAAAACTTGTTCAGAGCTGAGAGGTCGATGACAGGTCTCCAGCCTCCAGACGCCTTCTTTACAAGAAAGAGTCAACTGAAGAAGCCTGGGGAGCCGTTGACGACCTCCTGGAGAGCATCCTTCTTGAGCATGGTCTCGACTTCTGCCCGAAGGGGTAGCCCCTTTGCCGATCCCATGGCATAAGAGATCAACGACACTGGATTCGCTGTCAGGGGAGGTTGAGATGTCGTGAATGGGATGCGATAACCTTGGCCGATCAGACCGTCCAAGAATCGACCCCATGTTGCTGCCACCTGTGCACGCAACTTTGAAGGCATCCCCCCACAAGTGGACACGCGGGGGGACTGCCACTCCTAGCGTTTGCGGCCGCGGCCGCTTCCTCTAGGAGTCTTGCCTCCCCTGGAGGACTTACCGCCCCTTTTGTCCTTGGCAGGTAAGGGCTGGGCCTTATACACCACTTTCTTAGCTGCCGGCGCCTGCTTCGGTGTCCTGCGAGGCTGCTGCTGATGTTGCTGCGGAGCTGGAGGCTTGTAGGGCCGAGATGCAAGGGCCCTTTGGAGGAGGGAGTCCTGGCTAGACTTCCTCCACCTCTCAGCTGTTCGTTCCATATCTTGGGGCTCAAACAAACTTCCCCCATGGATGGAGGAGTGTCTGAGCCTGCAGACATCCACGGCGGGGACCTGGTGGATCTTCTCGGTCACCGCATCACGACGCTTCAGCATCGAGTTGGCCCACAGGTTGGTAACCTGATGTGCCAGGAACTCGATGGAGCGAGTGCCCGAGAGGAGGAAGGTCTCCAGGGCCTTCTTATTGCTCTCCTTAGACAGATCCTCGGAGCGCAATAGGATGCCCAGAGAACCCAGCCAGACATCCAGCCACGAAGTGGCCTGCATGGCACACTTCGCGACCTTCTCCTGGCTCAGCATCTCTGACGCCGAGAACGTCACCTGCCGGGCGGAGAGCTTCTCAAGAGGAAATCCCCAAGTAAGCTCTTCCACCGAATGGTGGAGGGGAAGAGCGAGGCTAGACTCCCCCATGATCTCAAAATACCTCCTCTGCTGGAGACGAGGAGGTGGGAGGAGTCTGTTCCCGGCAGAGGAACGACTGGAGGAGGCGAGGTCTGCGAGCTGAGCGTTGGCCCTGTCTCTGGCACTCTTCACCCCTTGGGACCAGGGCAGAGCCGCGCTGGCCTTTCGGGGCTTCTGAGTTCCATAGACCTGATCCAGGACCGTGTCCTTGCCTTCACGAGGGGCGATCACCGGGTCTTTGAACCTGTTAAGCTGCCTCATCAGGCCCAAGACCTGCCAGAAGGCATGCTCAGACTCGTGCTGCTCTCCTCCCTGCGGACTGGCAGCTAAGTCTCCTGTCCCCGGAAGCTCTTCCTGGGGAGACACGTGGACATTCTCCCGAGGTCTGGCTGGTTCCTGACGAATTCGCGAAGACTTCGGAATCGTCTTGGAGTCCTTGGGTTCCCTCCTGGGCGGGATACAAGACTCCAGCAAAGAGGTCTGGAAGGTACCTTCCACACGAGACTATTCCCCTCCACGAGGAGGAGACTCCCCCCTTGGTGCCGAGGGGGAGACCGCCGCCTCGCTGGACTCTCCTGAGGACGGAAAGGCCTCGTCTACAGGAGAAGGAGAAAACGACTGCGAAGGGGAAGGAGTCTTCCTGGAGGACCTCTTAGGAACCAACTTCTCCCGGGGAAAAGTCACCACAAAGTCCACTCCTCTCCTTCTCTTCAGCGGGGGCGAGGCCGTCATTGACTTGAGTCCTAGATCGGCGAGTGCCGGCTTCATAGCCTTCACTAACGCCCGCACCAGAGGACCAAACCAGGACTGCCGAGATACGGACAGAGAGTCCGTAATTCCTGCTGGAGGGAAGGAGATCGGTCGACCCTTCGGAGTGGACACAACTGGACCTGCCTGCAAAAAAGAAGGGGAAGAAAGTTGCCTTGACCTCTCTGACAATCCTTCTTTGTCCTGCGAGAGACCTGCGCTTACGCGGAGGCGATCCTGCCAGGGACCTGGAAACATGCGTCCCTGCTGCCGCCGCGAGCTGCGGAACCCGACGAGAACGGGGGTCGCGCTGGCGCGGGGGCGTTTCCAAAGAATCGCGTGCGAGGGGCTGCTGGGGTGCGGGCGCGTAATCGCGCTCAGATAAACGAGCGCGGGAGAGCGGGCGTGTTGGCGAGGGAACGCATGGGCACTCAGGAGACCGCTGAGGGCCAGGAGAAAAGTACAGCGCACGGGAACGATGGTGTCCTGGAGACCTGTGACGCGTGGGCGAGCGTTGGCGAACGCTGGCGCGCAGGCGAGCGATGGCGCGTAAAACGCGCAGGCAAACGACCGCGTGTGGACAAGCTGATCGCAGGAGACCTATGTCTGTCAAGATCCGATTGGCGCTGACGCGTAGGAGAGCGCTTGCGCGCAGGCGATGGATCGCGCAGGCGGTCAGGAGATCGCCAGGACTCAGGGGAGCGCTGACGCGCTGGAGAACGCTGACGCACGGGAGAATGCTGACGCACAAGAGATCGCTGACGCGCTGGTGATCGCTGGCGCGCAGGAAGACGACGCGTAGATGGCTGCGCAGGAGCAACAGGCGCGACGCGCAAAGGCGAACGCTCGCGAACGGGCTCAGGAAGAGAAGGCGCGTGGGTGTGCAGGAACTCTGGATGTACGCGCAGGAGACCGTGCGCGTTGCTGCGCAGGAGAAAGATGACGAGCAGGAACGCGTGGGCGAGGAGGAGTTAAATCCCTGCCCGCGTCCAGAACCGGAGTTCTAGGGCGCGTGTCAGGAACTGGATGCGCAGGTGCGTGCTGACGAGCAGATCTTGTGCGCTCAGGTGACCGTTGGCGCGCTGGGCGCGTAACAGGAACAGGAGGTTGTATGTTGTCCACAGGAGAGCGCTGGCGAGCAGGGGGGCGTTGACCATCAGGAGAGCGCTGGTGAACAGGAGCGCGCTGGCGATCAGGAGAGCGCTGACGAACAGGAGAGCGCTGGCGAGGCGAGTCAGGAGACTTCAAGGATGGAGAGCGTGAACGCGCAGGGAAACCCTGACGCGCAAGGGAAGCCCCCACACCTTGGGAGACATCCCTTTGCCCCGAAGGGACCGGTGCCCGTCGGTTGACGAGATCAGAAGACTGCTGGCCATCTGCGCAGGAGGTGGAAGGTCTGGCAGGCGTAGGAGAACGCAAACGATCCCCGGAGAGGTCTAAGGACGCGGCTGCTACAGTCTGCTCCGGCGAGGAGGGTACTCATCGGAGGACGGAGGCGGCGAAGACTCGAAGAGGCGCCTCTTGAAATCCTTATAGGGAGACGGGAGGCCCCTGCGGCGAAGAGGACGACGAGCCTTACGGCGAAGGCGACCACGAGGGAGGTTGTCGGGATCATCAGTCCTCCGAAGAGGAGTCTCAGTCAAAGCGCTCCCCAGAGGGGGAGACGTAGCCGCAGGAGAGACCGTGGGACCCACTTCCCCCTTCGAAGGATATTCGGAAGGGGGAGGAGAGCCTTCAGCAACGTCAGCAACATCAGGAGCTGCAGAGGTTTGACCAGACCCGTCGGAAGCCTCTGCCACCACGACGTCGACGATAGACAGAGGATCTACCTCTGCTATCACCGGCGACTGCTTGACAGCGGCCCCCAACTGGATAAGGTCAAACAGGGCTTCCTTGGAGGGCAGGCCCTTAAGCCCCAAGGAAGCCCAAAGCTGGAAAAGATCATCGTTAGACAGAGTTATCAACATTATCAAAATCCTCCCCCGGAGGAGGAGGGGGAGCCGCCCGCTATGGGAGGCGACGCCCTCTCCCGCACCCCGAGCTCGGGAAACAGAACAAGGGTCTGCGCTACCACTCGGAGGCCTCTCACCGGAGGCCGGACGAGTGGGAGCTTCGGAGGAGGATTGGGCGGCGGAAGAAGAGTCCCTAGAGCCTTCCTCCTTCAAGGCAACCCCAGAAGGAGAACGGTCTCTCTTGAACTTCTTACGCCGGCGGGCAAACCTCTCCCACTGGGAGGCAGACCACTCCCTACACTCACAGCACGTAATTTCCCTATCACACCGTCGGCCTCGACACTGCGGGCAAAGGGTGTGAGGATCGGTATCCACCGCCGACATGAAGGTACCGCAAGGGCGGCCGGCGATCCCAGGGCACTTGCGCATGATGAATACCAAAGGGTGAGGCCAACTTCCAAACACAGCTGAGGAAAAGCAAAGAAAAAAGATTAAGGCTGTCAACAACGAGGACGATAGACAGACACGTCTGCACATCGTCCGAGCCAAAAGTGAAGTGAGTCAAATCACCGGTGTGTGGGGGGGGAGGGGTAGCAAGCTACCCCTTCCCCTACCCCCGCTAACTAGCGCGGGGGTAGTTAACCCTCGTTAAAATCTATTGGCTCATCAATTTCAGCTACGCCGAAAGTAAACCCAATGTAAATAGCGTGGTTTGTATTTCGGTTACGGAACAAATCAGAATTAAAGGAAAACGTGAACTTGAGAGATCTGGCCCTGAACAAACAAGATGCGAAAATAGATGACTTGGAAAACAAACTTGCGGACCTTATCGCATATGCAGCAAATTCCACCCAGACCCCCGACCTCACGGAGAAAGTTGACATTCTTGCCATGAATATGGAATTAATTAAAGCAACACTTCAAACATTGATAGACCCAAAACCAGAGAAACCATCATTTGCTGACAAAGTTAAGGAAAAAAATCTGTTGATAATTAAATCAACTAATACAACAACTAAAATTACTGAAAAAAAACGTGAGGTTGAACAAGCACTTAAAAGACATTCCTATACTTAACACGAGGTCAACTACGAATGGAAATGTTGTTGTAAACTTTGCAAACAATAGGATCAGAGATGAGGCGGCAAACAAAATTCAGACATTGGCGGCTGACACTGAAACAAGAAAAATCGGAAAACTAAAACCTAAAATAATGATATGCAATGATGATGATGATGCAGTAAAGGCTTTGATTCATATAAATCGCTACCTGGACCAAATCCAAAATCTAGAAGATAAGATAAGTGTAGTCCTGAAGAAAAATGCCTGGGGCGGGGGGACGACCCACCATGTGCTGAAATGTGATCCTGAAGTTCGGAGCTATTCATGATAATGGGGACAAGGTTTCGTTACGATGGGGTATCTATAACATACGTGATAGGTACCACGTGATCACCTGCTACCACTGTCAGAGGTATGGACATTTTGAAAAAGATTGCAAGTATGACAAATTCGTACGTAATTTGTATTTTTCCTAACTATACAAACCTTAGCTATTTAAAAGGGGTTATTACTTTCGGTGTAGCTGAAATGACGAGCCATTAAAATTTTAACGAGGGTTTACTACCCCACCACTAGTTATCGGGGGGGTAGGGGTTATCCTGCTACCAACCCCACCCCCCTCACACACACCTGTGCTTGAGTTCACTTTGCTTGGAGGTAGGACTTCAAGGGGGATAGGGCTGGCGGGCAAGTTTGATTAAGTAGCTAAGGTTTGTATAGTTAGGAAAAATACAAATTACCTACAAATTTGTCATTTGTTCCGTAACTGACATACAAACCACGCTATTTAATAGGGGTGACTCACCCATTATGAAGGGTGGAAAGTCCCTACCAGTACTGGCTTTTGGCTTTGCCCGGGGACTCAATATTTGAGTGTATTCGCACTCAGCAATAAGGAGTCCCTGCACCTCGCTAGAACCTTGCTACACAAGGACTGCGGCCTACGCAAGCTGTGTATGAAGGTAAAATAAAGTGTGACTCGTCCTAGGAAGTTGACCTGTAGTCCCTTAGAAGGAAACTTTAGGCTAGGACTCTCCCAATACCACCTCGTCAGGGTATGGGGACGTGATAGTACTGTATTAGCTTAATACTCGGAACACAAGGAAACATGGTTTACCTGCAGTGGTTTGAGGTCAGCTGTGCAGAGAACCCAGGATGCTGCTTTCCCCAAGAGAGGGGAGGATGAAGAAAAGAGTAAGGGCCAGACAAATCATTTCATTCATGCAGACTAAGACCGGGTAACAATGCTCTCAACCTTCTGCTACTTGTCCACTTAGGAGCCTGAGGTTTTAAACCAGCTGTTGCGCAGCCACCAGAGGGCCGATAGAAAACGTATCGAGCCTCCTGTGGGTCACGTCGTGCAGGTAGTGGGCTGTGAAGGTCGTCTGATGTTTCCACACCCCAGCTTGAAGGACCTGCGTCACTGAGAAATTTCTCTTGAAGGCCAGGGACGTAGCTACGCCCCTGACATCATGTTTTCTAGGGTGACGTGACGGAGGAGGGTCTGGATTCCGGGACAGATGGATCACCCTACGAATCCATGCCGAGATGGTGTTCTTGGTGACCCTTCTCTTAATCCTGCCAGTGCTAACAATGCTTGCACCTGGGGATGGACTGCAGCTGTTCTTCTGAGATATAGCCTCAGACTCCTTACTGGGCGCAGTAGGAGAAGGTCTGGGACATCTGTTACAGAACGGAGACTTGAATCCGGAAGGAGTCGAACCGAGCGTCTGGCACCCCCTGATTTTGAGTCTTAGCACCAAACTCAGGGACGAATTTGAACGTTACCTCTCCCCCATACCCTTGCATGGGTGATGTCATATGAGAGACCATGAAATTCATTGACTCGCTTGGCCGAAGCCAAAGCTAGTAAGAACACCGTCTTTCAAGTTAGATGGAGAACTGAAGCCTGGCGTACTGGTTCATAGTGAGGTCTCTTAAAAGACCTGAGAACTCGAACCACGTTCAATGGAAGAGGTCTCATATCCGACTGAGGGCAGGTAAGTGCATAACCTCGTATGAGTAGGGAAAGTTCCAGCGAGGAAGAAAAGATCATTTCTTTGAGCCTGAAGGCTAGACTTAAGGCTGAGCGATAGCCTTTCACCCCCGAGACTGAAAGGCGCACTTTTTTCCCGCAAATACACTAGGAACTCTGCTATTGCTGGAATAGTGGCATCGAGTGGAGAGATACCCCTTCCACGACACCAACCACAGAAGACTTTCCACTTTGCCTGGTAGACAGATGCGGATCATTTTCGCAGATGTCTAGACATCCTACTCGCAACTTGTTGCAAAAAAATCCTCTCTCAGCGAGGAGATGCTAGATGGTCACCAGGCGTGAAGTCGTAGCGAAACCACGGCTTTGTGGAAGAGGCTGGCATGTGGTTGTCTGAGTAGATCATGTCGTGGAAGGAATTCTCTCGGAAGTTCCGTTAGGAATTGCAGAAGGTCCGGAAACCATTCCGCGTGATGCCATAGCGGAGCTATGAGGGTCATTGAAAAAAAGACCGATATTCTGGTCTTGTTGAGCACCCTTCTCATCAGACAGAACGGGGGAAAGGCGTACACGTTGATGTTGTCCCCCCGTTGTTGGGAGGCATCTTACCAGAGCGCCTTGGGATCCGGGACTGGGGGGAAGTACAGTGGAATCTTGAAGATCAGCGCTGTCGCGAACAGATCCACAGTTGGGGAACCCCACAAAGTCAGGACTTTCTTGGCTACTAGATGACACAAAGACCACTCGATACTCACTATCTGAGACGCTCTCCTCAGATTGTCGGCGAGCACATTCCTCTTGTCTAGAATGAAACGCGCCAATAGTAGAATCGAGCGACTTCGGTTCATCTCAGTATCTCTACTGCAAGATGGGATAGCTGCTTCGAAAAGGTACCTCCTTGCTTCTTGATGTAAGCCACTACTGTGGTGCTGTCGCTTATTACCACCTGAGTGACCTGCCAGGTATTGTTGGAACTCCTGAAGGGCCAACAAACCGGCCCTCATCTCTAGACGATTTATGTGGAGGCACTTTTCTGATTCTGACCACAGGCCAGAGGTCCTGTGGTACAGAACGTGCCCCCCTCCCCCCCCCCCCTTTCTTTGAGGCGTCCGAAAACAGCATTAAATCCGGGGAAGGACGAGAAGATCCACTCCTCTTCGTAGGTTCTCGTCTGTCACCCACCATTGGCGGTCCGTCCGTTCCGCAGGACCCATAGGGATCATGACGTCCAGGGATTCGCAACCTTGATTCCACCGGGACTTGAGCCGCCACTGGAGAGATCTCATCCTGAGGCGATTGTTGGGAACTAGACGAGCCAAGGATGAAAGGTGACCAAGGAGACGTAACCACGATTGGGTTGGAAGCTCTTCTTGACTGAGGAAAGGGCTTGCGACCCCTCTCAGCCTTGCTATCCTGTCGTCTGATGGGAAGGCTTTGTGGAGATTGGTGTCTATAATCATGCCTAGGTAAACCAGTCTTGAGTGGGATTCAGAGAGGACTTCTCGAGATTTACCATGATCTCCAGATCCTGGCAAAGTCCTAGAAGTCTGTCTCGGTGTCGAAGAAGGGATGACTCCGAGTCTGCTACGATTAGCCAGTCATCCAGTTAACGGAGGAGACGGATGCCGATCCTGTGTGCCCACAATGATATTAGGGTGAACACTTATGGTGAAACCCTGTGGTGCTGTGGAGACTGAAACACAGCACCTTGAACTGGTACCCCTTATGGTCTAGGCTGAATCCTAAGTACTTCCTTAAAGACAGATGGACTGGGATCTGGAAGTACATGTCCTTCAGATCCAGTATACACATCTAGTCTTGCGGCTTCACTGAAAGACTGACCGTGTTTGCGGTCTCCATGCTTAAGAGTTTGCTTTAATCTGGACCTCTGCCCTAAAAGCCTGCCCCCTTGCTGATCCCATGGCAAGGGAGCTAACTGACACCGGATTCGTCCTCAGGGGAGGTAGAGATGTGCTGATCCCATGGCAAGGGAGCTAACTGACACCGGATTCGTCCTCAGGGGAAGTAGAGATGTTGTGAACGGGACGTGATATCCCTGACTGATTACGGAAATCGTCCAGGAATCGGCCCCGAGTTGCTGCTACCTGTCTGCGCAATCTTGTAGGCATCCCCCTACTGGCGGACATGCAGGGGGACTGCCAATCCTAGCGTTTGCGGCCTTGGCTGCTCCCTCTAGGATTCTTCCCTCCCCTGGAGAACTTCTTGCCTTTCTTGTCCTTGACCGGAAAGGGCTTAGACACCACTGTCTTCGCTGCCGTTGTCTTGGTGGGACGTGGCTGCTGGGGTGCTGGAGGTTTATAGGGCTTGAATGTCAAACCCCTATGTAGGAGGGAGTCTTGGTGGCTTCCTCCACCTCTCAGCAACCTGCTCCACGTCCTTAGGCTCAAACAGGTTCGTTCCCATAACCGAAGAATGGCTGAGCCTGTAGATTTCGGTGCTAGGGGCCTCCCGGTATTGTCTTGGAGTCCTATGACTCCCTCCTGGGAGGGAGGCAGGACTCCAACAATGTAGGAGACAGGCTCTTCTCCACCCATATTCGAGAAGACTTTACCGCGCGAGGTGGGGTTCCCCTCAATGGTGTGATGGGGGAACGTCTCACTTCACGTGACTCTCCTGAGGACGGGAAATCTTCGTCCGAAGGGAAGGGAGAAAAGTCTGAGGGGGGTGGGAGCCAGCCTCGAAGACTTAGGAGGAGACAGCTTCGTCCTAGGAGAAGTTACTGCTTCCGAAACTTCTCTTTTCCTCTTCAGGGGAGTAGATGCAGCCAAAGATTTGTGGCCCAACTCAGAGAGAATAGGCTTGAAAGCTCGTGCTACCGCTCTGATTAGAGCCCCAAACCAGGGCTGCCGGCCGCGCTGTCAGACACCCCTCCTGGAGGAGGAGTCGCCTGAAGAAGAAAGAAGATAAGGAAGAAATGTCCCTAGACCTTTCTGGAACCTTCCCCCCTACCGGCAAGCGTGCTGTTCTGTGCGGGGGGGGGGGGGGGGGGGGGGGGATGGCGCCCTTACCGCGCGTTGTCCTGCTGCCGCGTGCGTGGGAGGGTATTGGCAGTTGCGCTGGGGAGCGCACAAGCGCTCGAGCGATGGGGAATACCCGGGGCTCGCGCGCGGGAGACTGCTGGAGCGCTCACGCGTGGGCGAGACTTCATAGAGTGCGCAGGAATCAGATTGACGTGCAGGATCAGAATGAAGAGCCCGTGCGGGCGAAAATAAAAGATCGTCGGCGTGTACTTGCGTACCAGAATGTTGCCACGCGCGCGGAAGACCATCGGCGCGCTAGCGCGCGCGCGGAAAAGATCGTTGGCGCTTGCGCGTAAGGAGATCGTCGGCGCTTGCACTTCGCTGACGATCGTCGGCGCTTACGCGTGTAAGATGATCGTCGGCGCTTGCGCGCGTAAGAAGATCGTTGGCGCTTGTGCGCATATGAAGATCGGCAGCGCTTGCGCGCGTATGGAGATCGGCGAGCGCGCGAGCTTCACGCGCTAGTAGGTTGAAGGGTCAGCTGGTAGGACGATCAGGAACTGGGATGTGTCCTTAAAAAAAGGGCGGGCATCCCCCGATGAGGAGCGTAAGTAGGTCTGCTTTAGAGTCCAGGACCGAAGTCCTTCGTTGCAACGAAAGGTTGCGCTGGTAGATCGGTAGGTCAGCTGGCAGGACGATCAGGAACTGGGATGTGCCCTTTGGAAAGGCCAGCATCCACCGATGGGACCGTAAAAGGTCCGTGTTAGAGTCCAGGAACGAAGTCCAAAGGACCACGTTGCACCACAAGGTAGAGGTCACTGGAAGTTTTGCTTGATCCTCCGAGGCGGAGTCTCTATGAGAGACCTCTTCCGCGAACGAGAGAGGTGCCCTTCGTAGAAGAGACTTGAAGACACTCGTGGTGACGCCCCTTATTGCCGTTGGATCAGTAAGCTGACCTTATCAGTAGCGTTCCCCGAAGAGGAGCGATCCTCCGAAGAGGAGTCTCTATGAGTGGTCTCTCTCGCGAATGAGAGAGGTGACACTTCGTAGAAGAGACCTGAAGACACTCGTGGTGATGCCCCTTAGGGCTGGTGGATCAGCAAGCTGACCTTAGCAGTAGCGATTCTCCGAAGAGAAGTCTCTATGAGTGGCCTCTCTTGTGAACGAGAGAGGTGAACACTTAGTAGAAGAGACTTGCCAAGACTGTGGTCCACCCCTGAAGGAAGAGAAACTCAGCTAGGGGGAGAAAAGTCTGGCCGCAGGGCAGCAACAGTAGCCGAAGGCGATGAATTCATTAAGGTATGAGGAGTTCTCCCTCTGAAGGGAGAAAACCTCACACCTGGGGAGGAAACCTCCCTCGGAAGGGAAGTTGTCCAACCCCTGGAGGCGAACCTCCATTAGCGTTCTAAGATGATCTGAAGTGCTGGCATGTTGTAATGGGAGAACTTCTAAGAGAAGAGATAACGCCCATGACGATGTCCTCTGAGGCATGAACAGGACAGCTCTACTTCGTTGGGAGACTCTAGTCGAACAAAGAAAAACTACATAGTTAACTGGGAAAATAAAATTAAATAATTATTTTAACAGAAATTCCCTAGGGAGGAACTCCAAAGAGAAACCCCGGAGGGAAAAACATAAAATAAGAATTAAGTATGCGCCCACCTTCCCCAGATGACATCCACAGGAGAAGGGGGGGGGGGCCGGAGTAACTGTAATAAAAACAGAATTATAATTATCTAATCATCTAAGAATATAATAGTGAGAACCAATGAGCCCCCCGAAAGGAAGTGTTCCCCACGGAAAAAGCTAAAAAGTCAAAATAATTGAAACAAAGAAACGGAATAGCAACCTAACCCGCAACGGGAAAGGAGCTACCGTAATAGTACGTAGTAGTAGTAATGGTGAACGACCTCGAGTAGAGAGAGACTGTAGTCAATCTTAAAAGGCAACATTCCCTTCGCTGAGAATACAAGTTTCCCGTAGGAAAAGAGGAAAAGCGAAGATAATAGATGAATGAAGAGTGTCCAGGCGATGACGATTCCCCTGCGGCGGCAGAGTTAATGTAAAAATGCCGACGGGAAGGCCGATGGACCCGAGAGGGTGAGGTCGTTCCCCACGAAGACGAACTGTGGTGGTCTTGCTACGCAGGTGTCGTTGTCATACATCACACACACAGCACAAACACTGAAAAGAAAACTTACTACATTTCTATGCACAAATATATACATAAACATAAAGAAAGTTTATATATATATTACATGTATAAGAAAAAGTAAGTAAAAAGACAAAAATTAATGGCAGTCCAAAATAGGCGAGGAGAGAGAGAGGCAACAACTGTTCTCGCTCCGAGCCAAAAGTAAAGTGAACTCAAGCACAGGTGTGTGAGGGAGGGGGGGGGGGTAGCAGGCTACCCCCTACCCCCTCCCCCAACTAGCGGTGGGGTAGTAAACCCTAGTTAAAATTTTAATGGCTCGTCATTTCAGCTACGCCGAAAGTAATAACCCCTATTAAATAGGTGGTTTGTATGTCAGTTACGGAACAATTAAGAATGGATAAAGTCTGCGTCAAAGTGTATAAACTGCACAAAGTTAAACAGACCAAGTGACCACTCAGTAAATTCTAGAGACTGCAATGCTTAGGACTTGGGATTGAAAAGACTAGCGGAAAATACTGATCATGGTTACTAGGGATGTCATAAACTGTAAATATACAATCTGTAGCTAATAAGACTCTTCAAATTCGTGAATTGATAAACGAAAAATATTTAGATATGCTAGCATTATCTGAAACATGGTTAAATAACTTGGACAAGGCAAAGATCACTGAAATGACGCTCCCCACGCATGCCTTCTTTCACATACCGAGAGAAGGTAGGTCTGGTGGGAGTGTAGGACTCTTTATTCATAAAAGTTACTCAAACCTCAAAACGTTGAAAAGAATTAGTGTAACAAGCTTTGAATATATAAATAAAATTTACGCCAAAAAATAGAAGAATATCCTTTGTAACAATCTACAAACCTCCTAGAACAAATACTAGTTATCTTTTTTGAAGAATTCGGTGCTCTCATTGAAAAGATTATCATGGAGAAAAACGAATTAGTTATCTGTGGAGACCTCAATTTTTGGAAGGATGACACATCAAATACTGACGCTTTGGCATTTAGTGAGTTACTAGAATCATATAAACTAGTGAATAATGTCGACTGTACAACTACTTTAACTGGGCATACGCTAGACTTAGTTCTAAGTGATGACATGAATGATATTGTATCTGATATAAGAGTCGAAGAGAAATGTACTATCTACCGAGTACACAAACTTATTACGTTTAGTCTACCTCTACAGAAACATGCATTAGTAAAGAAAATAAACTTTAGACATAAATCAAATTTTTCCCCTACCGTATTTATTGAAGAAGTTACAAAGAAAATAAATGATGCTAAACACCCCCTGTGATCATGATGACCAATGTCTGTTAGGAGCTAAGTGTGCTAACTGTCTTATGACCATTTATAATAAAGTGAGTAAAAGTGAATATGATACCATGTGCCCACCGATGGAAAAGACTATAACCGTAAAAGACCAATCTCCTTGGTTTGATGGAGAGACTTTGGTAAAAAAAAAAAAAAAAAAAAAAAAAAAAAAAAAAAAAAAAAAAAAAAAAAAAAAAAAAAATGTAAAGAAAGAAAGTGGAATAGGTTAAAAACCAAAAATACTTGGGTAGAATACAAAACTGCTGCGTGTCAATATAACTACCTACTAAGAAGGGAAAAAGTGAATACTATAAGAGAAATATCCTCGAAGCAGCAACAGACATAAATAAGTTATATCGTCTCCTGAATGGTATAATGGGAAATGTAAAAGAAAAGAAGATATCTGATGGATACAGTGACCAGGAACTAGCAAATAATAATCTAGTATTCTTTAAAAACAAAATTGAAAATATAACCAGGTCATTTGTAAATATTCAACATCAGATTAATGATACACCAGGCACACAGACAAAATTAATACAAAATCCCTCATGGCGAAGTAGAACTCAAGGCGGAGTGGAAAACGTTCATAACTACTCCCGAGCCGTAACGGGGAGAGGACGAAACACGGACCTAAAATAACGCTAAAATTGAAAAGTAACCAAAAATAAATAACTCGTAAGTTATCATACACCCAGAGGGGGAGAGGTGAGGGAGGGAGAACCCGTTGAACGCACAAAACGGAAAACGGGAAATCCGCTCACCCACCGGAGCTAAGAAAGAAAACGAGAGAAAGGGGTAACCCGTGACTGCAAACAGAAAACGGGGACCCCAAGCTCTCGCTCTCTTGGACACAATATCAGGACTAAAAATCACACAACACTATTATAAACGTATAAAATAAAAATGTACATCAAGATAAAACTACGAACAAAGAATAGCATCTGCTAAAACTTAAAATAAATAGCACAGTCGAGTGACGAACGCCCCGGAGGGGCGCGTACTAAACAATAACAAAGCTAGATCGCTATCTCGTTCGTAGGCTGGACTTGCTAACAAAAAGTACCATGAGCATAAAAACACAAAAATCATAACGGTTCTAAAGGCATAAGGCCAGGGACTTAACCAAGAACCTAAGTGACAGAGTACTAAACGGGCAGACAAAGATGAATTCCCAAACAAGTGAACAAACAATGGCCGCCGTGAAGGGCCAGACGGGAATAATAAAACAGACTATACTGGATATAAAACAAAAGCCCGGTACTATAAAAAGATGGCAAAACAAACTATGGTACTTAACATTGGAATGTGTGAAGATGGAGCTTCGGACATGACAAAATAAATCCACGATTGATAAAAAAGGTCGAGAGCACCATAAAAAAAAATTCGACACTAAGAAGTCCAAAAAGAAGGATGTTGTTCAGATGGCGCTCGCGTCGTGGCGTGGGTGGTTGACTAGGGCCTTTGTATCGGCCCATCCCTTTGACGAAGGAATTAACTAAATGGAAGACAACCTGTGAATAGTGGATTTCACGCGCCTTTGCTTTATACACGACACCCAAAAGGTGCTCGCGCGAGGGTTGTAACCTCAGCATTCCATGCTTTTATCTTTCTCTGGTATAATTGGAAGGTTTATCAGAAAAGATATATAAGAAGGACACTTTTCACCGGCCGCCACAGGTCTCTCCCCAGAAATAGATTTTTCCTTCGTCAAAATCCCTTTTAACAACATAACACAAGATGACATCACCAGAATTAGCAAGAGCGCAAAAAAAACAAATTACGCGATCAATCTGATACCAATATCTGGAGTAATTGAGGAGAGAGACTTTTCTAGTCTATCCGAAATAATAATGAGAATAACAAATGCAAGCATTGATGAATGTAAGTTTCCTAAATCTGAGAAAATGGCTATAGTCACACTAGTTCTGAAAAATGCACCGGACTACCAGGAATTAAGCTCATATACAGTAGACCTATTTCAAATCTATCCTTTGTCTCAAAAGTGTTTGAATATGTAATTCTTGAACAACTAGTCGGGCACTTAGAAGTAATAGAAGCTTTGCCTGACAACCAATCTGTTATAGAAAACTATACTCTACGGAGACAGCCTTCTGCTGTGTTGCAAATATGCTATAAATGATAGATGAAAATAAACGTGGAATCTTTATACTGCTCGATCTCAGTGCTGCTTTTCATACAGTTGTGCATGAACTGCTACTAAATGATCTACGGTCCATCGGCGTTGAAGATCAAGCCTTCGAATACTTAAAAGACTACTTAGTTGGTAGAAATTACTGTGTACAAATTGGAAACTTATTAATCATATGAACCTTTAAACAGAGGGGTACCCCAGGGGAGTGTACTTGGCCCAATTTTATTCTGCATCTATACTATTGGTCTATCGAAAATGCTAAAAAGGCATGGTGTGAAGTTTAAACTATTTGCAGATGACACAAAATTTTACTTCTCCATAAATGATATACATGACACTACTGAAACTTTAAACCGAATCCTTGATAGTGTTAGAGAATGGATGACATTTAAACAGCTAAAATTAAATGAGAACAAAACTGAATTCAGGGTGGTGGGCAAGAGAAACAGCGTGAGAAACTTCGTTGATATTCAAATGAACATAAATAATGACTCAGTGCCGATATCTAATAAAGTTCGAAATCTAGGTGTATTTCTTGACTGTAACCTGTCTCTAAATGCCCAAATAAATAATGTAATAAAAGTGACAAACTTAAAAGAGAGTTTGTATTTTTCCTAACATACAAACCCAAATTCTTTACTATAGGAGATATTCTAGCGCGAGCTGGAAAATACAGCAGAAAAACCTTAACAAGGTCATCAACGACCGGGTAGGTAGATACCCACCTGTTACCGGTGGAGGACCTCCGGTTGATAGCTACTGTTTACCTTCAATCGGATTCTAGCTAGGACTATTCTAGGGGGCAGTGATGGAGGGAAGATTTGTGTAAAGAATTCGGGTTTGTATGTTAAGGAAAATATAAACTGTTATAAGTTTGTCATTTCTTCCTACACTTGATACAAACCCTCATTCTTTACTATAGGAGAATTAGTCTTGAGGCTAGGGTGGCCAAGGAGTTCCCTATTCCTAGGGAAAATAGTCTTCAGACTAGACTCTTTTGAAGAAAAAATCTCCTGTAAATCTTCTTTCTTTGTAGATCCCCATAATCTCAGCACAGCTGAAGGTTTGTAGCTTTGTGGAAACAAATGTTTCAAGATGAAGTGGGTCAGGAACATTCGACTCGGACGCCTTCATACTTAGGATTCCCCCCGACCTTGAAAAGGGGAAACCTCATGACCACGAGTATAACTTATACACTGTGAGAGGAATCAGATGAGTTTCATACCTTATTTCTATTGGCGAGTCCAACTGAAACTGGCTACAGACTAGGATCCCCAGATGGGAGGGAGAAGGAAACGAAGAAGATAGATGGATGTCCTTCTTAAAACCTAGTGTAACCCATTATCCTCAACCAATGGCTACTGTCCCCTGAAAGGGCGTAAGGTAGCTACAGCACCTGTTGACCTGCCGCAATAGACCCTATAGAAAGGGTGTCTAGAGACTAATGTGTCACATCGCTCAAATAGTGAGCGTTGAATGTAGATTGACGTTTCCAGACCCCAGCTTTTAAGATTTGGGAGACAGAAATTTCTCTTAAATGCCAGTGAGGCAGCCACTCCCCTAACTTGATGGGCTTTGGGTTGTGCTACCTCTGGGTCTCCGTGAAAAGCCCTCGCAATAACTTTCTTGAGCCAGAAAGAGATGGTGTTGCAAGAGGTTCTCTTCTTCATCTTGTTGGTACTAAGGAAGAGATGACGGAGACATGGTCTGAAAGGTCTGGTGCCCTTCAGGTATTTCTTTAGTGCCCTGACTGGGCATAGTAACAACTGCTCTGTATCCTGTGTTACCTTATTGAGGCTAGGAAAATGAAATTCTTGAAATCTCTCCTCGGTAGATGAAGGATTATGAGTCTTAGCCACAAAGCCAGGTACAAAGTTGAGAGAGACTTCCCCCCATCCCCTAGAATGGGTGACGTTGTAAGACAGACCATGTAGCTCACTGACCCTTTTAGCCGAGGCCAGAGCTACGAGGAAGACTGTTGTAAGGGTCAGAAAGTAGTCCGAGGCCCTATTTAAGGGTTCATAGGGCGGACCCTTCAGGAAACATAAGACACGTCTCAAGGTGGTGGTCTAATCTCAACTGAGGGACAAGATCACTCAAAACCTTGAATTAACAAGGCGATATCTTCCAAGGCGAAGAGGTCAACCCCTTCTCAGTCTACAGATGAGGCTCAAGGCTGAACGATAGCCCTTAATCGTTGAGACTGAGAGGAGTTTTTCCTCCCTGAGGTACAAAAGGAAGTCTGGGGACTACTGATTCCCTCCTTTTGAGAACCCAATTGCCCCACATGGTCCCTGTTGTAGGAAGTCTTAGCCCCACCAGTTAGGACTTCCTATAGGGACTGCATGGAGTCTTGGTTTGACAGGTCCCCGTGACTCGCAAGGTAGCCGACTGTACAAGACAACGTGTCAAGCTAAGATAGAGCCTCCAGAAGGGACATTGAAGCCAATTCCATTGCCAAGGCTTCTGTGGCTGAGAAGAAGACTCAAAGAGTAGTGTCTCTTCGAGGAGCAGCCAGGTGTGAGGCTCTCTGTGAGGGGATCCAAGATTATAGGAGAAGGGTTGGAGTCTCTGATCTTGTAAAAGGCCTTTTTTCTCTTATGCAGGAATTTATGGGATTCCTGAGACTTCAGGGAACCCGTTTCTCCCGAGACCGCCTGCGATACTTTCCTCAGACGGCCTTCAGGGTGAACAGACCAGGGGAGTTCAATTCTGGTCTTAGTGTTTGGTGGAGAGACCAGGGGAGTTCAACTCTGGTCTTAGGGTTTGGTGGAGGACGACATAGCCTGTCTAGGGCTGGAGCATCAAGAGGTCGAGGAGACAGATGCAAATCGCCGAGGGCTAAGATATTACACACAATTCTTAGAGCCCTTAAATAGGAGGATTCTAAGTCCTTCGACGGCAGCTCTTCTGAGGAATCCTAAGGCTGCGCTAATTCCTCGCATATTATTACAGGTGAAGTGGAGACGCGAGTAGCAGACAAACATTTTGTCTTACCCCTCACATCTTTCTTATCGAAAGGGGAAGAGCAATAGAAGTCGGAGTGTCTGGAGGTAATGGCGAAGACCGTTGACGAGAGTTGGAAGACTCTCTGTCATAAGAGTAAAACTCTTGATGATGCACGCAATTAACACTATGGACGCGACGTCCATAGTGTTAATTGCGTGCATGCGCGAACACTTTATGCTAATTGTTATGAGAGCCCGAAGGCTTAGTGCAACTGAAACTCAAAGGTTCCAAGTCGTGCGAACTCGAAAGTCCAGCGCGACAGAGGGCCGAAGGACTCCTAAGGTCATGAGAACCCGTAGGATCAACATGACGAGAGCTCGAAGGCTCACGATCCCGCCAGCCCAATGGGTGATCATCATGAGACCCCGAGGGGTCAACGTGAGGAGAACCATTAGGTTCAAAAAGACGTCTCCTTACGGCATGAGGGGGAGAACGCCAGGGAGGGGAGGAGTTACAAACCCTCCAAACTCCGAAGAGGAGCGACTCCGCCCGATGGGGAGACTTCCAGATCTAAAGATAACTCCTCCGCGGGAGAAGTCTGTTCTCCCGAAGGAGAACATCGCTAAGACAAGGCTCTCGCTCCACCCCTGGAGGAGAACCATAAGCGTAAGGGGGAGGATTGTGGATCAGCAAACTCCTACAAGTTTCCTCTCGTGAACGAGAGGCAGGTTCTCCCAAAGGAGATTGCATAAAACAAGCTTTCTACCTGCTCTATGAGAAAAAGTATAGGCATATTAAACTCACTCTCGCAAATGAGGGAGAAGTCCTAGCAAATGAGGGAGAAGTCCTCGCGAATGAGGGAGAAGTCCTCCTGAAGGAGGACATTGCCTAAAACAAGTTTTCTCCCCGCTCAATGGAAAAAAGCGTAGGCGTAATAATTTCACGAGGGAGAAGTCCTCCTGAAGGAAGACAATGCCTAAGGCAAGTTTTCTCCCCGCTCTATGGGAAAAAGCGTAGGCGTAATAATTTCTCTCTCGAGACCGAGGGAGAAGTCCTTCCGAAGGAGGAAGAGCCTAAGACTAGCTTTCTTCCAACTCTATGGGAAAAGCATAGGCGTAATAATCTATCTCTCGCGAACGAGGGAGATGTCCTCCCGAAGGAGGACATCGCCTAAGACAAGCTTTCTCCCAGTTCTATGGGAAAAAAGCTTAGGTGTAATAATCTCTCTCACGAACAAGAGAGTTCTCCCGAAGGAGGAATCCCCTGAGACAAGCTTTCTCCCCGCTCTATGGGAAAAAGCGTAGGCGTAATAATCTCTCTCGCGAACGAGGGACACATCCTCCCGAAGGCGGACATCTCTTTCTCGCGAACGAGGGAGCGGTCCTCCCGAAGGAGAACATCTCTCTCTCAGGAACGAGGGAGAGGTCCTCCCGAAGGAGGACATTGCCTAAGACAAGCTTTGCCCCAGCTCTAAAGGAAAAAAGCATAGGAGTAATAATCTCTTTCTCGTGAACGAGAGAGAAGTTCTTCCGAAGGAGGAATCGCCTAAGACAAGCTTTCTCCCCACTCTATGGGAAAAAGCGTAAGAGTAATACTTTCTTTCTCCCAAACGAGGGAGAAGTCCTCCCGAAGGAGGACATCGCCTAAGACAAGCTTTCTTCCCACTCTACTGGAAAAAGCGTAAGTGTAATAATTTCTCTCTCGTGAACGAGGGAGAAGTCCTCCTGAAGGAGGACATCGCCTAAGACAAGCTTTCTCCCAGCTCTATGGAAAAAAGCATAGGCGTAATTTCTCCCTCTTGCGAACGAGAGAGAAGTCCTCCCGAAGGAGGACATCACCTGAGATAAGCTTTCTCCCAGCTCTATGGGAGAAAAGCGTACGCATAATAATCTCTCTCGCGAACGAGGGAGAAGTTCCCCTCGAATGAGGAACAAGCCTTAGACTTGCTTTTCTCCAGCTCAAGGGGAGGAAGCACAGTGTTCGGGGACAAGATAGCTGAGGCAAAACTCGTCGAGCTGTCCGCAACTCTTCACGAAAGAGGGAAGGTTGCTAAATGGCTAAAGTGGGGAAGCTCTCCCTCTGATCGGGGGACAGCCCAATTTCGGGGAAGATTAACACTCCCTTGTAAGGGAAGGTTCTCCAACCCCTGGAGGTGAACCTCCTGGTAGCAATCTATGCTTTCCAACAACAAGTTGTTCAAGTTGAAGGTTGACAACGAGTGCTACCTCGTAACATGGGCAGCTCACGAGCTGCCACATAAAGTGCAGGGTAATAAACAGAGCTTCCGAAGCCATCGGCCTTGTATTCTACGTCGCTGCTATCTGGTTGTGCTTTCTTTTTAGCTTCTCTAACAAGTTTCCCATTTACCCTCTGCTCTCAATCGAAGAGAAGAAGGATCAAACACCTGCATCTTCTTCGGAGGTTTTCGAGAGACTCGTAATCCCTAACTCATTAGGGAGAACACGAGAGTGAGGAGATTGACCGCATGAGTATATGACCCGAGATTTGCGTGCGTAACGCTAATTGCACACAAGCGAACACTTTGAGTGACAAGAGTCAGAAGACTCTCTGTCATAGGAGTAAAACTCTTGATGGTCACGGGCGTAGTGTTGGCTGCGCAAACGCGAACACTCCACGCGACAAGAGTCTGAAGACTCTCTGTCATAAGAGTAAAACTCTTGGTGACTTGTTTCACGAGAACCAGAGGGTTCAGCATGATCGTTTGTGCTCCTAGACATCGTGTTGCGAGACCCCGAAGGGCCAGAGCAAAAGGGACACCGAAGTTTCCCTGTCACGAGACACCTAAGTGTCAGCGTGACTAAATGCAAGAGAGCCCGAGGGTTCAGGAACTTGTGTTGCGAGACAACAAAGGGATAGCGCAACCGGAAACCAAAGTTTCCTTGTCACGAGACCCCGAAGGATCAGAGATCGTGAAGTCGAATGTCAAAAGTGGATCTTTCTCTGAAGATAAGGAGTGAAAGCAAGGAGAAGCGCTCTTTCTGACCTCTCACACTAATCAGCAAAGAAGAGGGTTCGAGGTCAGGACGTGCTTTGCCCTTGGTCGCGCTGCTGGCTTCTTAGATGATCCCTAGCGAGAGGAAGACGACAGCGAGGCAGAACGATGACGAGAGGGAGCGCTCTGCTTAGGTTTGTTTCAAGAGCGCTTATAGTCTCAAGGCAAGACAACTCGTGCAGAGACAGAAGGCAAGGAAGAGCGAGAGCAATGATGTCTCTTCCTATATCGCCTGTTTCTTCGGCGAGAACGTCTAGGCGAAGGCGCGCGAGCTCTCCTTTTCTTCTTCTCTCTCTCCCTCCTGACCTCCGAAGAGGGCGATGACGAGGAGGAGGAGGAGGTACTGCGATGTTTGTGCTTGCGACACAGTGTATTGTAGAAGCGCAAACGGTGTGAGAAATAGGCGCAGTAGGAGCTGAAATTACTACATCCCCTGAAACTTCAGCGGGCGTCGCCTGAGGTGACAAGAGATAGGCAATGTCCGGAACTCCCAAGGGTTCCAAAACAGAAGGGACCCGAGGCATAACCTTGCCCGCGTGGAACTGGTTCCAAACTTCCTCTGAAGGAGAACCAGGAAGTCCAAGGGAAGGCCATACCGCTCGTACATGATCTGGAATGGAAGCAGTAACAGAGTCATTCCCGGTGGCAGAAAACATTGCCCCATCAGGAGAGGCAATGGGATCTGCCTGACCAAGAAGAATGGGGGTTAAATCAATGGTGACAATTTTGCTTGACTTCTCCCCGGAGGAGGGAGGCAAGAAAGAGTCTGAAGGGAGAGAATGAGAGGCCGAAGAGGAGGCCCGAGACGCCTTACCTTTCGACAGCGAACCTGGAGGTAATAAATCCTTCCAGGACTTTCTATTCTACCCCTCTCAAACTTCTCCCACTGAGAGGGCGACCACTCTCTACATACTTGGCAGGAGGAGCCTTCAGAACACCTATGACCTCTGTACCCAGGGCTTAGGGAAAGAGGATCCACCTCCAGCGGTGACATAAAGGTGCCCGGAACACTTCCTCAAAATAGAGGACATCACATCTAACAAAGAAAGAAGAAAAAAGGATTAATCCAAAACACCAAAAAGAAAGGCTAGTCTGCCAATCAAACAAAAGCAGGAGCAGCAGTGTTACCACTGCGATGGCTAGAATTCGATTGAGAGTAAACAGCAGCTACTGCTAACAGGTGGGTAACTACCTACCCAATCGTTAACGACCTTGTTAAGGTTTTTCTGCCATATTTTCCAGCTCGCGCTAGAATATCTCCTATAGTAAAGAATGAGGGATTTTATCAAGTGTAAGAACAAACTGCTGGTTATCATCTATGAAATATTGCGTTTATAAAAAAGTACCTGGACGAAAATTCTGTAAAGAAACTTGTGTTAAACTGTTATTACCAGGATTGACTACTGCAACTATCTATTACAATTTACCAAAAGTGCAACTTAAGAAATTACAAAACATAATAAACAGAGGAGCAAGACTGATAAAAGGTGTCCCACATAGAGAAAGGATCATCCCTATACTTATCAATTTACACTGGCTGCCGATTAAGTCAAGAATTGAATTTAAAATATGTACTATAACCCACCAAGTTATCAGAACCGGGCATCCAAAATACTTGAGAGAACTGCTACATATTGCGAAGCCAACAAATCGTGTCAACACGAGAATAGTTACAGATGGCTTCAAACTGTTGGAACATAGATTTATGTCTAATTTAGGCTCCAAACCCTTTAAATATGCGGCCCTGAGACTACATAATAAGCTCCCACGAAACATTCGAATGATTGAAGACATTAGACTTTTAAGAGGAAACTGAAGACTTTCTTATTTCAACAGTCATACAACAGTGACGATTTAACAGTAAATGAACAATACGCGATATGAAACATTAAATACTCTGAACGAACAAGGTAAAACAACAGTGGAGGTCCTGTAGAGAGTGGGGTTCCCCTGCTGAATGGGACCGGAAAAGCAGCCATCAAAGTAAAGTAAGGTAAGCAAGCTATCACTCTCTCAGGTACGAGAGCCTTGTCTACTTGAGCGCACAAAGGCAATGAAACTCCCCTTGCTATCAAAATGCAATCTTGGTACAACAAGCTGAGTTATAGGTTTTTGTGGAATTCTCATGATTATAGAGTTCATTTACCTTGACGTACAACACATATCTACATACAAGAATTAGGAGAGCTATATACTGGGGGATATTTTTTACTTTCCCATGAGCACCAATAGCTATATATTGGGAGATAATTTTTACTTTCACTTGAGCAATAAATAGCTATATACTAGGGTATATTTTTTTACTTTCACATGAGCAACAAATAGCTATATACTGAGGGATATTTTTTACTTTCCCATGAGCAACAAATAGCTACTTACAGGGGGATATTTTTTACAATCACATGAGCAACAATATCTATATACTAGGGGATATTTCTACTTTCACATGAGCAACATATAGCTATATACTGAGGGATATTTTTTTACTTTCACATGATTAACAATAGCTATATGCTAGATGTTTTTTACTTTCACATGAGAAACAATAGCTATCTAGTAAGGGATATTTCTACATTCACATGAGCAACAAATAGCCAAGAACTGGGGGATATTTTTTACTTTCACATGGGTAACAATAGCTATATCTTGGGGGAATTTTTTACTTTCACATGAGTAACAATAGCTATATACTGGCAGATAAATCTTGACTTGCACATGATCAACTATAGTTTTATACTGGTAGATATTTTTTACTTTCACATGAGCACAAATAGCTATATACTGGGGGATAATTTTTTTCTTTCACATGAACAACAAATACTGTAGCTATATACTGGGGGACATTTTTTACTCTCTCATGAGCAACAAATAGCTATATGCTGTGGGATATTCTTTACTTTCACATAAGCAACAAGTAGCTATAGACTGGGGGATAATTTTTCACATTCACATGAGCAACAATAGGTATATACAGCGGGATATTTTTACTTTCACATGAGCACCTATTGCTATATACTGGTAGATATTTTTTACTTTCATATGAGTAACTCCTCACCTAGTCCCTCCCACTCACTGGGTCTCACTGATATAAACTCCTATATGCTCCTACCTACTTCCCTCTCAGGGAGGTCAGACTTCCCTGCCATCTCCTCATTTTATCAGTAGTCTTTCGAACCTCTTTGGGCCCTTCTCAGTTGGTCAAAACTTGATCACCTATCTTCTGTTTCACCCTTAAGCTCTATACTCATACTCAAAAACCCTCCTACTCACTCAGTCTCTACTACTAATTAGGTCTTGCTACTATAAACTTTTACCTCTTCCTGCAGGTATCAGTTGGTACAAAGGCTCAGTCCTAAACTTCTGCCTCCTTTTGGGTCCACCTACAACACATCCGTAATACCTTCATTAAGCTAAAAATACATGAAAAGCTTGTCTATCCCTTATTCTCATTTCAAAAAATAAATAGGAGGGCTCAGTACAAGTACAAAATATCAATCATATAGGTCTTCAGCCTTACCAGGGACCTCCTTTACAGTCTTGCTCTCTAAGCTGAGCCTGACTATAAACAGACTGTACTCTTTGAGCTGATTACTACTTACAAGGCCTGGCAAGACTGGTGAGGATCAAACCACCTTTAGGGACTATGACATCTAGTCTAAGAGCCTCCACTCGGAGAGAAGTCCTGGGCAATCTAAAGCCATCCATTTATCCAACCATGAATATTGGGGCAAGACACCTGTTCATGAATTTTCCTACCCCTACCCCCATATAACAACAATTATGTGGGACCCCATTGAGAAGCCGTGACACTGAGTAGTGAAACACTAAAAACGAGTGATTTGCAGCAATACTAATGGTGAAAAATGTATATTAAACACAAGATAATCAGAAATATATATGGTTAGTATAAGTGGTGTGAGACTAAGTTATTATAATTACCTATGATTCACATCACATCCCTCAAATGGTTTTAGCCGTAACTAGCTTAGCTCACAGATAAACATCATCTCACTGCTCCTCTATTCTAGCAAGTGGTATATGGATGTGCTGTGCACACCATTCATGTGGGTTACTATTGCATCATGATTATCTATAATATATATCACGCCCCTCAAATGGTCTCTGCTTTGTCATGGATTGCTTTGCTCACAAATTAGTAATCTCATTGCTCCCCTGTCCTGGCAAATGTTACATGGATGTGTTACGAACGCCATCCGCATGAGCCACTATTAAAGTATTATAAGTAGGCTTTATTTACAATATTCCTTACCATACGTTTTGCAGGTCGAAGCTTTAGGGACCTCTATAGATGCTGAGAGCACTGGGGGTCCCCTCTCATAGATGGATGAAGGTACAATCTGGTAGCTTGGAGTAGGAATTGATGTAAATGTTCGAACCTCTTGTGCTAGGGAAATGAACACATATTAGTATGAGAATTCATAAAAAAATGAAACCAAAGGTTTAAGAATATGTATTATAATGAATTTACTTGGTGGATAAAGATATAACCAGATAAATATTGATTAAAATATTCCTTTTGCATTTCACCATGGAGAATGTATCTTTTAACATCTAGCCTGTATGTACACCTGACTGTGGATCCACTAAATGTTCTGAATGATTAATATTGAGTTGCACATACCACTCAAGTGATAAAATGTTTATAGCTTTCCCATGAATCACTGTGGATTGCGCTGCCTACATTGATAAAACGTTTTATCAAGGGCACAAGTATCTCTGCGTTACTTGTTGTGAAAGTACAACAGGGAACTTGTGCATAAATACTTGCGAGCTGTTAATTAAAAAAAAATAATCAGCTGATGAATACCTCATTCCAAAAACACAAAGCTTCCCAAAGGTAAACAATAGATGGACTCAGAAATAGTGTTAACATTTTAATCGATAATATGTCCCAGGCCCCATTAATCATAGAGAAAAATGCCAAAGTAGCTAGCACCAATCCATTTTTTATAGCGAATACCAGTTTTGCTAGAAATATCATACATTTTTACTATCACATGAGCAACAATAGCTAAAACTAAACCGAATAATCTAAACAATCAATGACCAAAACCAATTGAGTCACATTAAATTTTGAAATAGATTAAATTCCAGAGTGGGAGAAATCTTCCAACGATAGTCGTGCTGGAAAAAAAAAAAAAAAAAAAAAAAAAAAAAAAAAAAAAAAAAAAAGCTCTTGTAAAACAAGAACTGGAACTTATGCATACATATTTGGAAGGAATAAATTCATGTTAAAAGTCACCTAATAATTATGTCAACAAAAACCAAATCTGCTAAAAGTAAATGCAATCAACATATATGCAGTAACCCCCAATCGGTGCTACTATAGCGTGAGGTCTACCGCCATATGTCGCCTACACAGGCGGAGGGTGAGGTCTACCATGTGACAAGCTTGGACCTTTCACAACCTACTGTAAATGCCATGGGGTACCAGCATTCTACAGTGAACAACCAGCAATATTATGTGGATCCAGCGACAGGAGCACACACACAGGCAATTGAGCGATCGTGGTTGGACGCTAAAACGATGATTCTGAAGAGATTAATGCGAGATGTTGGTCGTCAGCTGTTCCAGTCTCATCTTGATTATTTTTGCTGGAAGGTGATGAGAAAAAATTCCAATGATCTATTTGTGTCTTTCTTAGAAGATGTACGAAGTGTGTACCGCTAGGATAAATGTATGGAAATATATAATAACGTTTATTTTTACCTTTATTCCTTTTTTTAATGTAATTAGAAATCCAATTATCTATTTAAGTCATTTCTAAGATATGTTTAAATTAAGTGTTTATTGCTTAAACAAATGTATGAAATGTGTTTTATCTATGAGGGACGAATAATTTAGCAGTAGACCGATAACATTTATTTTTACCTTTATTCCTTTTTTTAATGTAATTAGAAATCCAATTATCTATTCAAGTCATTTCTAAGATATGTTTAAAATGTTATTTTCATTAGTAAAATAAATTTTTGAATATACTTACCCGATGATCATGTAGCTGTCAACTCTGTTGCCCGACAGAAATCTACGGTCGGGATACGCCAGCGATCGCTATACAGGTGGGGGTGTACACAACAGCGCCATCTGTGAGCAGGTACTCAAGTACTTCTTGTCAACAAGAACTCAATTTTCTCCTCGGTCCACTGGTTCTCTATGGGGAGGAAGGGCGGGTCCTTAAATTCATGATCATCGGGTAAGTATATTCAAAAATTTATTTTACTAATGAAAATAACATTTTTCAATATTAATCTTACCCGATGATCATGTAGCTGATTCACACCCAGGGTGGTGGGTGGAGACCAGCATACATGTTAACAAAGAAGCTAAGTATCCCGTATTTCATTTTATTAGTTATTCAAAAATAACATAAAATAAATAAGTACCTGGTAAGGAAGACGACTTGAACCATTACTCTGCCTTTATTAAGTACGTCTTCCTTACTGAGCGTAGCGGTCCTCTTAGGATGCTGAACGACTCTTAGGTGCTGAAGTACAAAGGGCTGCAACCCATACTAAAGGACCTCATCACAACCTCTAACCTCGGCGCTTCTCAAGAAATAATTGACCACCCGCCAAATCAACAAGGATGCGGAAGGCTTCTTAGCCGACCGTACAACCCATAAAAAGTATTCAAGAGAAAGGTTAAAAAGGTTATGGGATTATGGGAATGTAGTGGCTGAGCCCTCACCTACTACTGCACTCGCTGCTACGAATGGTCCCAGGGTGTAGCAGTTCTCGTAAAGAGACTGGACATCTTTGAGATAGAATGATGCGAACACTGACTTGCTTCTCCAATAGGTTGCATCCATAACACTCTGCAGAGAACGGTTCTGTTTGAAGGCCACTGAAGTAGCCACAGCTCTCACTTCATGTGTCCTTACCTTCAGCAAAGCAAGGTCTTCTTCCTTCAGATGAGAATGTGCGTCCCTAATCAGAAGCCTGATGTAGTAAGAAACTGAGTTCTTAGACATTGGAAGAGAAGGCTTCTTGATAGCACACCATAAGGCTTCTGATTGTCCTCGTAAAGGTTTTGACCTTTTTAGATAGTACCTAAGAGCTCTAACTGGGCAAAGTACTCTCTCCAGTTCGTTCCCCACCAAGTTGGACAGGCTTGGGATCTCGAACGACTTAGGCCAAGGACGTGAAGGAAGCTCGTTTTTAGCAAAAAACCGAGCTGCAAGGAACATGTAGCCGTTTCAGATGTGAAAACTATGTTCCTGCTGAAGGCGTGGATCTCACTTACTCTTTTAGCTGTTGCCAAGCACACGAGGAAAAGAGTTTTTAATGTGAGGTCCTTAAAAGAGGCTGATTGGAGAGGTTCAAATCTTGATGACATAAGGAACCTTAGGACCACGTCTAGATTCCAGCCTGGAGTGGACAACCGACGTTCCTTTGAGGTCTCAAAAGACCTAAGGAGGTCCTGTAGATCTTTGTAGGTGGAAAGATCCAAGCCTCTGTGGCGGAAAACCGCTGCCAACATACTTCTGTAACCCTTGATCGTAGGAGCTGAAAGGGATCTTACGTTCCTTAGATGTAACAGGAAGTCAGCAATCTGGGTTACAGTGGTACTGGTTGAGGAAACTGCATTGGCCTTGCACCAGCTTCGGAAGACTTCCCATTTAGACTGATAGACTCTGAGAGTGGATGTCCTCCTTGCTCTGGCAATCGCTCTGGCTGCCTCCTTCGAAAAGCCTCTAGCTCTTGAGAGTCTTTCGATAGTCTGAAGGCAGTCAGACGAAGAGCGTGGAGGTTTGGGTGTACCTTCTTTACGTGAGGTTGACGTAGAAGGTCCACTCTTAGAGGAAGAGTCCTGGGAATGTCGACCAGCCATTGCCGTACCTCTGTGAACCATTCTCTCGCGGGCCAGAGGGGAGCAACCAACGTCAGCCGTGTCCCTTTGTGAGAGGCGAACTTCTGAAGTACCCTGTTGACAATCTTGAACGGCGGGAATGCATACAGGTCGAGATGGGACCAATCCAGCAGAAACGCATCCACGTGAACTGCTGCTGGGTCTGGAATCGGAGAACAATACAACGGGAGCCTCTAGGTCATCGAGGTAGCGAACAGATCTATGGTTGGCTGACCCCACAGGGCCCAAAGTCTGCTGCAAACATTCTTGTAAAGGGTCCACTCTGTGGGGATGACCTGACCCTTCCGGCTGAGGCGATCTGCCATGACATTCATATCGCCCTGAATGAACCTCGTTACCAGCATGAGCTTTCGATCTTTTGACCAGATGAGGAGGTCCCTTGCGATCTAGAACAACTTCCTCGAATGAGTCCCTCCCTGCTTGGAGATGTAAGCCAAGGCTGTGGTGTTGTCGGAGTCCACCTCCACCACCTTGTTTAGCTGGAGGGACTTGAAGTTTATCAAGGCCAGATGAACCGCCAACAACTCCTTGCAATTGATGTGAAGTGTCCTTTGCTCCTGATTCCATGTTCCCGAGCATTCCTGTCCGTCCAATGTCGCACCCCAGCCCGTGTCTGATGCGTCCGAGAAGAGACGGCGGTCGGGGTTCTGAACAGCCAAAGGTAGACCTTCCTTGAGAAGAAAGCTGTTCTTCCACCACGTTAGAGTAGACCTCATCTCTTCGGAAACAGGAACTGAGACCGTCTCTAGCGTCATGTCCTTTATCCAGTGAGCAGCTAGATGATACTGAAGGGGGCGGAGGTGGAGTCTCCCTAACTCGATGAACAGGGCCAGCGATGAAAGTGTCTCTGTTAGACTCATCCACTGCCTGACTGAGCATCGGTTCCTTCTCAGCATGCTTTGGATGCATTCTAGGGCTTGGTTGATCCTTGGGGCCGACGGAACAGCCCGAAAAGCTCGACTCTGAATCTCCATACCCAGGTAGACAATGGTCTGGAATGGGACGAGCTGGGACTTCTCTAAATTGACCAGGAGGCCCAGTTCCTTGGTCAGATCCATAGTCCATCTGAGATTCTCCAGACAGCGACGACTTGTGGGAGCTCTTAAAAGCCAGTCGTCTGACGGAGCCGGACACAAGATCATGGTACTGCTGCACAGTCTGTGAACTGTCAACCATGGGGAAGCGAGGAAGTACAGCGACAACCCGAAACTGTCTAGACTGTCTGGGTAGTACAGACAACTCCTTATCGGGTTGCTGAGGTTGCCGCACTGCGTCACAACAAGTCACCTCTGCTGGTTGTTGAACGTCTTCCCAGTGACACACTGACTCCGTAAAAAAAAAAAAAAAAAAAAAAAAACCTCTATCAAGGACTAAGCTTGGACTGCATGTCTTGCAACAAAGCTCAAGGTCTATGGGAGCAGGTGTGGCAACAGACGGGGTTAGCGACTGAAGCGGAACCATTTACCCTCCCTGGAAGCATGTTATGCTTAAATAAAAGTCCATAGGAGGCTAAGCAGCTTAAGGCTCCTCTCCAAATGACAGAGTCCTCAAGGGAATATCAGAAGGAGGGAGAACAGCACTTTCTCATCTACAGGAACCATATCCGAGAAAATCTAAGTTCTCTCAGTGAGGGTTTCACTGGTGCAAAAGCAGCAGACCAGAAGGCAACGTTATGAAACTGCTTGACAGTCTGTGAACTGTCAAAAACTGAACTGTCAACCACAACAGGAGCGTGAGGACATACAGCACTGGTGTATAAGTAGCAGACCAGAAGGCAACGTCATGTAA
Source organism: Palaemon carinicauda (assembly GCF_036898095.1). Lineage (NCBI taxonomy): Eukaryota > Metazoa > Arthropoda > Malacostraca > Decapoda > Palaemonidae > Palaemon > Palaemon carinicauda. Next base: position 139,975,444 of record NC_090736.1, on the reverse strand, counting down.
CTGCATGACAGTTTGTGAGTTGGCAACAACCAAAGATGTGTGGGGAAGCCTCAACTCCTGCCTGACTAGTTTGCTGCTGGCGAGTGGCGGTAACCACAGTGTGTTGCGGAGGCTGACACACCGTGTCAAAACACGGCAGCTTGTGGTAGCTCCCGCACGGCAACGGAGTGCTCTGTGTGTGGGAGTCATCATACATCTGGCAGGGTTGACTGTGCATGGGTGAGGCTGCGGTGGGTTGAGGAGCATGCGGTATGGTATGCAGAGCATGCTGTAAGGTATGCAGAGCATGCTGTAAGGTATGCAGAGCATGCTGTATGCAGAGCATGCTGTAAGGTATGCAGAGCATGTTGTAAGGTATGCAGAGCATGCTGTAAGGTATGCAGAGCATGCTGTATGCAGAGCATGCTGTAAGGTATGCAGAGCATGCTGTATGCAGAGCATGCTGTATGCAGAGCATGCTGTATGCAGAGCATGCTGTAAGGTATGCAGAGCATGCTGTAAGGTATGCAGAGCATGCTGTAAGGTATGCAGAGCATGCTGTAAGGTATGCAGAGCATGCTGTAAGGTATGCTGCATGGGCTGCGGAGAATGCCGCATAGTGCTGGAACCCGGCAGCTCTACAGAACCTTCCCACTGCTGATGCGGTAGCTCACGCATGTTAGCAGATGGTGCAGTAAGAACATGCGTCTGGCAGGGTGGACTGCGCATCGGTGGTGGAGCTCTCACAGGTGGAGGGTGGGAGCAGGCAGCCGCAGTATCTGCTGAGCGCACAACCTCGGCGGGTTGTAGGTTAACAGGCTGCATTGTCAACCTTCCAGCATGATACTCCTGTATGAAGGAGCAAGCTGAGACTGTATAGTCTGCAGCATGGACCACTAGGGTCTATGAAAGACAACAACAAACGGAGCTACTGTCCGTTGTGACTGAGGGTCTAAAACAGCTGGTGCGGCAACAGACGGAGTTACTGCCTGTTGCGGTACCACCTAGCCTCTCTTAGGAGGTGTGCAGTTGTCTTACTGCAGCGAGTCCGAACTGACCCAGTGGCTACACCTAGGCCGTTGGACTTGCGCGGAAGGGACCGACTTGCGCTTAAAAGCTGCAAGATTTGATCCATGGTTTCTGCGAGAAACCTCTTCCGCAGACGAGGAATAAATGGGCTCTCTCGTCTGTGTGTGGGTGGGGTGATCACGTCGGCAACGTGTGTAGATACACCCGAAACCACGGAGGGAAACGTCTGTTCGTCGATCAAGGCCTGAGGAACCCATAAGTCCTTCGACATTACTTCTCCCCTGGGCTTGGGAGCTTGTAAGAGGTATCGGACTAGGTGAACAACTGGCACGAACAGACGAACCCTCGAACGCAACACTGTAACACTTTGCGCATATCACTATCACTTTTGATTTTCTGTTTGCACTTATTTCACTGAACTCGAAACATTAAGTGGTTTGTACCTGAAACACGCAATCCTATCCTTCATTAAAAGGTAGTAATTGCGAAAACAGTATTACAATGTAACAGAAAAACATAATGAAAGATAAAGAATTCAGTGGCTGGAAAAGACTAAACACTAGATCCAATAAACTACGTTTAAAATCTCTCACCGCATAAAGCCTGGGAACAAGAATAAAACTCTAGAAACGTTTTACCTTCTTCCCCTATATCGACTAGGGAGAAGAGCAAAAAACGAGAACAACGTTACCCGCTTGAACGAAACGTTTATCCTCCTCTCTCTCCCTCCGTCTCTATCTCTCTCTCTCTCTCTCTCTTGACTTAGAACCTGAGAGATGAGCCCAATTATATATATCGTTAAAACATATTATTTGTTAAAGGAAAAAAAAACTGAAAGGTTTCCCAAATAAAAAGTTCCTTTATTAGAATTACCACCATTTAAGCTAAGAAAGAATGAACGAAACGCTAGAATCGGTTTACTCTTACTGCAACGTGAAACCGTGAATTACTCTCTCTCTATCGTAACGATAGAGCGCAAGTTGAACGTTCTGAACGTCAACAACTGCGGAGACTAAACAAAACGTTAGTTCAACTTTGAAAAAGTACGAGACTATCAAAGAAATTCTTTCAAAAACATTAAAATTAAAATAGCATAAATTCTTAAAAGTGAAAGAGTCTATACTCTCTTCGACACCAACACTTCCGTCTAAGGGAAGGGTCGGCCATTTAAAAGTGAAAGAGAGTCCATACTCTCTTCGTCACCATAATTAAATCAAATTAATTCCAAAAGCTTGCTAAGCTAATGATAAAGCTTCCTGAATAGCGAAGGCTAAACTCTAGAGCAAATACATCACCAAATCGTGAACAATAATTCCAGAATCAACAGCGTATCCAAGTAGGTCTAGCCGGAGGCACGACAGAGGAAAAATTGAGTTCTTGTTGACAAGAAGTACTTGAGTACCTGCTCACAGATGGCGCTGTTGTGTACACCCCCACCTGTATAGCGATCGCTGGCGTATCCCGACCGTAGATTTCTGTCGGGCAACAGAGTTGACAGCTACATGATCATCGGGTAAGATTAATATTGAAAATTAAGTGTTTATTGTTTTGTATCGCTAGAATAAATATGGAAAAATATGATAACATGTTTATTTTTACCTTTATTAATTTTTTTTTTTCAATGTAATTAAAATTCCAATTATCATTTTAAGTCATTTCTAAGATATGAACCCTACAACGGTAACCCTCCATTTCCGTAACATGAAAGGTAACCCTGGGTGAATTTCACCCGGTAATTAAATAATTAAAATAAAATACTTATCCTGAAAATTTTATTTGGAACACATACGAATGAAATATAACTCCTTCTCTCTTATTGAGGCTATTATAAATGAAATCCTCCTGTAAATCATATTTTTATTTTTTTTTTTCAAAAATACAGAAAAAAAATAGACTTTTCTTGGAGTACTTTACTAATTAAATTGACCAAAAAAAAAAAATTATTTCCGAATTTTGTTTTTTGTTGGTGTAGAACTCTCTACTGTCATGGGACTACGTACTGGCTGAATCCCATCTCCCCAGCTCGTATACAATCTGTATGGGAGACAGACAAAAAATGGTAAATTTTTCAGTACATACCAAATTAATTTTTTTCTATTCAACACTTGCAGTATGGCAAATTATGCTTCAAATGACTCAAAGTACATCAATGAAACACATACAGTACTATATATACACTCACCTGTTAGATACAGTCACCACAGACTGGATACAGATGCCATCTGTGACGCGTCTTCCTATCGGACTTGACCGGGCACTCACAACAGCGCACCAATGCACCGCTGCTGGCTGAGAAAGATGTCCCTGGTGATCCTGCAGCACTGCCTGGTGATGGTACATTGCAGACAGTGGTGATCAAGGACTGCAAGGATCGGGGCAAGGGTAAATCCAGCCGTGACGTGGCCCATGGGGTGATTAGGGCCTTCCCGAGCATGAATTTCTGAGAGAGCCCCAGTTGTGTTCATAAGTTCAGACAGTTCTTCATCTGTGTATGCCTTTTTCTTTATATTTCTCTCACTTTTATTCACTAAATCTTGCATGAAAAGTAAAAAAAATATTAGGCAAGGGTTTACAAAATAATACAATAATAGTAACACTGGGAGAATTCCACCCGTATGTACAACATACGGGAACAGTAACCCTGGGAGAAATTCTCCCGAAATGCGTTCTAGCCAAAAAACCAGCCGAGAGCGCGGGACCACACACCCTTCACCCATCAAGTCAGATAAGGCACTGAAGGTACTGAGCCACTGGAGTCCCTCCCCCAACCCCTTGGGGGGGGTACTACGTCATTGCCAGATTCAGTCGGGTGAATATCTCCCCAGGTTTCCATTAAAGGGTATATTAAGTGCTTATTGCTTAAACAAATGTATGAAATGTGTTTTATCTATGAGGGACGAATAATTCAGCGGTAGACCTCACGCTATAGTGCTAATGGGAGGTAGACCTCACGCTATAGTAGCACCCCCTCAATCAGTGTCTTAAAAGTAAACAATGGACTTGGGCAATAAAATGTTGTTCACGTTCTAATTGAGCATTATGTAAGTTATCAGACCCCTGCCCCCATTAGTCATACAGAGAAAAATGTCAATGCTTTTGAACGAACAGGATAAAAAGACTGTGGAGGTCTTGTAGAGAGTAGGGTTCCCAGAAAAGCATCCCTTGAAGTGAGCAATGTAAAATAGCTTATGCACGGCCATTTCTTGTAGCAAATTCCCGTTTCTCTAGAAATTAAGTATCATATATTAACAAGTTCCATAAACATTTGCCTCTCTTTATACTTAGGTTATTACTCTCTTGCCTTTAAGTTTAGAATAAAATATGCCTAAACGGTAAGAAATATGACAAATTCGAAGATAATTTGTATTTTTCCTAACCATACAAACCTTAGCTATTTACAAAGGGTTACCTTTTAGCGCAGCTGAAATGGCGAGCCATTAGAATTTAACGAGGGTGTATTACCCCCGCGCTAGTTAGCGGGGAGGTAGGGGAGGGGGAGGTAGGGGAGTGGTAGCTAGCTACCCCTCCTCCCCCTCACACACAGGTGAATGCTCACTTTCACTTAGAGGTAGGACTTGTCTTGGGGAACAGGGCTGGCGGGCAAATATGTGTAAATAGCTAAGGTTTGTATGGTTAGGAAAAATACAAATTATCTTCGAATTTGTCATTTGTTCCGTAACCGAAATACAAACCACACTATTTACAAAGGGTGACTTACCCCTTAGGTAGGGTGGAAAGTCCCCAGCCATACTGGCTTTGGCTTTACCCGGGGACTCAGAATCCGAGTGAGTCGCACTCGAGAAAAGGAGTTCCTGCACCTCACAAGTTCCTTGCTCCGCAAGGAACCATGTGGCCTACGTAAGCTTGTGTGTGAAGGAAGAAGTGTGACCCGTCCTTGGCAGTTGCCCTGGAGTTCCAGAAGGAACTCTGGGTTAGGACGTTCCCAATACCACCTCGTCAGGGTATGGGGGACGCGACAGTATTAACTCAAAACTCGGAACACAAGGAAGCATGGTTTACCTGCAGAGGTTCGAGGTCAGCTATGCAGAGACCAGGATGCTGCTTCCCCGTAGAGGGGATGATGAAGAAAGTAGTAAGGGCCAGACATACTTCTTTCGTTCATGCAGACTAAAACCTGATAACAATGCCCTCAACCTTCTGCTACCTGTCCAAAAAGGAGCCTGAGGTTAGACCAGCTGTTGTGTAGCCACCACAGAGCGATAGAAAACGTATCGAGACTCCTGTGGGTCACGCCCTGCAGGAAGCGGGCTGCGAAGGTCATTAGACGCTTCCAGACTCCAACTTGTAGCACCTACGTCACAGAGTAGTATTACTCGAAGGCGAGGGACGTTGCGATGTATCCAACATCGTGCTGTAGGGCGACGTGACGGGGGAGGGTCTGGAGACAGGTCGAGATGAATGTCCTCAAGTCCGGGCTGAAGAGGTCTACTGGTGACTCTCCCCCATGTCCTCCTTGTGCTCCCAAATCGGCTGCAACTGAGGACAAACTGCAGCTGTTCCCAGCGCTAACCTCTCGATTCCTTTACTGGCAAGAAAGAGAAGGTCTTGGGACATCAGATACAGAATGGAGACTCGAAATCTTGAATGAATCGGACCGAAGGGCCGGGACCCCCAGATTCTGAGTCTAGCCAACAACTCAGGAGCGAGCCTGAATGTTGCCTTCCCCTCTTCCTTAGAAAGGGGGGAGTCGTAAGAGACCAAGAAGATTGCTTACACACTGGCCGTGGCCAGAGTGAGCAGGAGACCCAAGGCGGAATACAATCCGAGGCCTGTCGTAAAGGGTCTTGAGAAGATCTTTTAAAGGACTAAAAGTCCGAGCCATGCTCCAAGTTGGAGGTCTTCCTCCGACTAGGGCAGGGACAATCGTAGCTTCGCATGAGCGAGGATAGATCCAGCGGGCAGGAAAAAGTTATTCCTTTAAGCCTGAAGGTCAGGGAAAGGCTGAGCGACAGGCTTCATTGCCGAGAGCGGAAAGGAGTTTCCTCCCGCCGAAAGGCAATAAGACCGTTATTGCTGGAGAAGAGGCCTCAAGGGAAGAGGTATATCTCCCAATGCACCAACCACCTTAGACTCTTCACTTTGCCTGGGAGACCCCTGTGGATGACTATCGCAGATGACGCGACCTCCGTACCGCGACTGTAGCGGGTTGTCTCTTCTTGAGGAGGAGGCGTAGTGTCTCCAGGTATGAAGCCGAAGCGACGCCCCGGTTCGGGATAGATGTCGCAGTGTGGTTGCTTGAGTAGTCTGCGCCGTGGGAAAAGCTCTCCCGGGAGTTCCGTCAGGGGAAGCAGAGGGTCCAGAAACCGTTCTGCGCATAGTCCCAGTGGAGCTCTCCCATTGAAAGGTTGACAGACAACCTGGTCTTGTTGAGACCCATTGTCCACAGACAAAAAGGAGGGAAGACGCAGGCGTCGAAGTTGTCCCACCATCACCGGAATGCATCTTGCCAGAGTCTCGGGGTCTGAGACTGGGGGGAAGAATAGCGGAAGCTTGAGGTTCCAAGCTGTCGCGATCAGGTCCCCCAGACCAGTACTTGCTGGTTACCCAAGGTCAAAGACCCCCAGGTACACTCTCTCTACGAGGCTCTGCTCGGAAGTCTGAGAGAACATTCCCCTGCCTGGAATGAGAGAGCCGATGGTGGTATTGAGAGCATCTCAATCATCCCGGTATCTCTACTGCAAGATGTGAAGGTGTGAAAATGCGTCCCCTGCTGGTTAGAATACGCCAGAATCATGAAGTCGACGCGCACGGGGCGACTCGGCAGGAGCTGTAGGATCTGTAGAGGGGCCAGACTAAGGGCCCTAAGCCTGCCTGAATGATGGAGAGGTATCCTTCAGGTATTGACCATAGGCCTGGACCGCAACATGCCCCCCCCCCCTTTCCTTTGACGAGTCCGAGAACCGCATCAAGAATGTGGGGAAAGGACGAGAATATCCACTACCATCAAGAGGCTCCATAGGTCAACACCCACTGCAGGTCTAATAGTTCCGCTGGTCCCATAGGGGCCAGGAAGTCTGGTTAAACATTGCCTGAAGCCACCGGAACTTGGATCGCCCCACATGGAACTTATCCTGAGGCGACCGTTCGGACTATAGACGGGTCAATGAGGAAAGGAGAACTAGGAAACGTTCCAAGGTAGGGCTGAAAGCTCTGCTTGACTGAGAACAGGTACTGCGACTCTCCTCAGTCTTGCCACAGTCAACCGAAAGGAAGGCTCGGAGGATGTGGTAACAGAATCTGGCGTCCCCAGGTGGTCACCCATCCAAGTACCGACGTTGCTTAACCTCGCTGGACGGACGAGAAGCGGGGTTTCCAACGTGGTAAGGCCGTTGACTCAATATCATGGCCAGATACTCCAGATGTTGAGGCAGAGGAAGAGAAGGCTCCAAGCAAAGTACCATGAGCCCACACTCATGATAAGCATCCGGAAGCTTGTCACGGCGCTGAAGAAGGTCGAACCCGAGCCTACCGGAGTTGACCAGCCCTCCAAACAGCAGAGGAGGCGGAAGCCTGCACCTGAGCGGCCAAGAGAAAGGCAGGGAGAGTTCTCTGGGGAAACAAACCTGCTATGCCACGGCGGGATAGCCACACTGAATCATAAGCAGGAATACTTGCAGTCTAGGCTGAATTCGACGAGCACCCTGGAAGATGGATGGAATGGAAACTGAAAGTATCCATCCTTCCGATCCAGGGTTTAAGGAGTCCTGTCGCCTCGTTACCAGTCTGATCGATTCTGCTGGTCTACGCTGGCCGAAGTTTGTTCGACAAACTTGATCAGGGCTGAGAGGTCGACTACGGACATCCCCTCTCAGATCCTTCCTTACAAGAAAGGATCTGAGAGGTCGACTACGGACATCCCCTCTCAGATCCTTCCTTACAAGAAAGGATCGACTGAGGGGGCCGGGGGTGAAGCCGTCGATGATCCTAAGGAAGAACTTCGCCTAAGGTATGGATCATTCTGCCCAACCGGGCAACTCTGCTGACGCTATGGCATAGAGGTTCAGAGACACTGAATTCGCTGACAGAGACGGCAGGCGCGATATCCTTGGCTAATCACAGAGATTGTGCGGGAATGGGCATCAGGAAGCTGTCATTCGGATGAGTAACCTTAAGCATCCTCCCAGCGAAAAACCTGCAATCCTAGAGTTCGTGAACTCCATTTAGGACTATGCCCCCCCGGGGGAGTCTCCCGTGCCATCTGTTCCTGACAGGAGGAAACTGCAATTGGACACCTTGTCCCAGTTGTCGTACCCGATAACTTAGGCCGACGTGGTTGAAAGAAAAGGGCGCAGGAGCCCTGCAGAGTCTGGAAGAAAGCGCCTTGGAGGAGTGAAACCGGAAGTCGACTTCCTCCGCACAGCAGCTGTCTAAGTCTCTGTCCTTGGGCACAAACAAACTCTTCTCAAGGATGGAAGGGTGTCTGAGGTCATCGACCTCCACAGATGAGACACCCGAAGGAAGCCCTCAGTCAGCGCGTCCAGATGGTACAACATCGAGCTTGTCCGCAAGTTAGATACTTAACGACGAAAGGCCAAGGTGCCTGAGCTCGAGAGGAGGAAAGTACCCCTGATCTTCCTGTAGCTTCCTTGAACCAAACCTCGGGCCGTAACCGAGGAGGGAAAGAACCTGGTAAGCTCCCAGAGGAAGGGGTAAGCAGTCACCCCTTGTCCGATGGAGAAATCTCGAACGGAAAGCCCCCTCGCCAAAAATCCTTCCAGGGAATGACGGGGAAGGGCTAACCCAGGTTCAGGAAAGAGGAGTGTTGCTCAGATCTCCCTTAAGTTTCTCCTATTCTTGCAAGTGCCATGCTCTGCGTTTACGGGGTGAGGCCGTGTTCTGGAAATACGCTCCAGAAGAACTCGCCAGGCTGGCCATGCTGCGAAAACCCCATTGGGAATCGTGGTCGCAATCGCCCTGGAGCTCGCGCAACGGTAATTCAAAGATTTTCGCGTGGGCGAACGTGGAAGCGCCCATGCGCGGTAACGCAAACGAAGGTGAGCGAAGGAGCGCAGAAGGAGGGCGAGCGTGGTAGGAAGGGCGAGAGCTGGTGGTCGGCGAGCGACAACCCATAGACGAGCAATGGATACTGCAAGAAATAAGCCGACGTTTGTGCGAAGAAACACTGTAGGTTCGCGCGACGGAACACCATCCGTCCGCGCGATGGAAAAACCGTTGGTTCGCGCGTGGGCGAACATTGGAGAGCATGGGCGGGGACGCGCATGAGTGCAGGCGAATGGTCGCGCGGGCGCACAGGCGAGCGGTCGCGCGGGCGCACAGGCGAGCGGTCGCGCAGGCGAACTGTCGCGCGATAGCGCAGGCGAACTGTCGCGCGATAGCGCAGGCGAACTGTCGCGCGATAGCGCAGGCGAACTGTCGCGCGATAGCGCGGGCGAACTGTCGCGCGATAGCGCGGGCGAACTGTCGCGCGATAGCGCGGGCAAACTGTCGCGCGATCGCGCGGGCGAGCGGTCGCGAGGGTGGGCAGGTGGATGAGAGCGAGTCCGAGGCGGCGAACGCAAGCATTAGCGCGGAAACGCGCTGCCGCGTGGGCGAGGAAGACCGCTAGCGATATGGATCAACAAGCAATTGGTGGTGAGCTGGTGAGCGCTAACGCGCAGGTTGGCGATGGCGCGTTGTGTTATGCCGACGCGATGGTCGAGCAGCATGCGCAGGTGAGCGATCGTGCGTTGGTGAGCAGCATGCGAAGGTGAGCGATCGCGAGCAGCATGTGCAGGAGGGCGATCGCGCGATGGTGATCAGCATGCGCCGGGTCGCGCGATGGTGATCAGCATGCGCCGGGTCGCGCGATGGTGATCAGCATGCGCCGGGTCGCGCGATGGTGATCAGCATGCGCCGGGTCGCGCGATGGTGATCAGCATGCGCCGGGTCGCGCGATGGTGATCAGCATGCGCCGGGTCGCGCGATGGTGATCAGCATGCGCCGGGTCGCGCGATGGCGATCAGCATGCGCCGGGTCGCGCGATGGCGATCAGCATGCGCCGGGTCGCGCGATGGCGATCAGCATGCGCCGGGTCGCGCGATGGCGATCAGCATGCCAGGGTCGCGCGATGGCGATCAACATGCCAGGGTCGCGCGATGGCGATCAACATGCCAGGGTCGCGCGATGGCGATCAACATGCCAGGGTCGCGCGATGGCGATCAACATGCCAGGGTCGCGCGATGGCGATCAACATGCCAGGGTCGCGCGATGGCGATCAACATGCCAGGGTCGCGCGATGGCGATCAACATGCCAGGGTCGCGCGATGGCGATCAACATGCCAGGGTCGCGCGATGGCGATCAACATGCCAGGGTCGCGCGATGGCGATCAACATGCCAGGGTCGCGCGATGGCGATCAACATGCCAGGGTCGCGCGATGGCGATCAACATGCCAGGGTCGCGCGATGGCGATCAACATGCCAGGGTCGCGCGATGGCGATCAACATGCCAGGGTCGCGCGATGGCGATCAACATGCCAGGGTCGCGCGATGGCGATCAACATGCCAGGGTCGCGCGATGGCGATCAACATGCCAGGGTCGCGCGATGGCGATCAACATGCCAGGGTCGCGCGATGGCGATCAACATGCCAGGGTCGCGCGATGGCGATCAACATCCCAGGGTCGCGCGATGGCGATCAACATGCCAGGGTCGCGCGATGGCGATCAACATGCCAGGGTCGCGCGATGGCGATCAACATGCCAGGGTCGCGCGATGGCGATCAACATGCCAGGGTCGCGCGATGGCGATCAACATGCCAGGGTCGCGCGATGGCGATCAACATGCCAGGGTCGCGCGATGGCGATCAACATGCCAGGGTCGCGCGATGGCGATCAACATGCCAGGGTCGCGCGATGGCGATCAACATGCCAGGGTCGCGCGATGGCGATCAACATGCCAGGGTCGCGCGATGGCGATCAACATGCCAGGGTCGCGCGATGGCGATCAACATGCCAGGGTCGCGCGATGGCGATCAACATGCCAGGGTCGCGCGATGGCGATCAACATGCCAGGGTCGCGCGATGGCGATCAACATGCCAGGGTCGCGCGATGGCGATCAACATGCCAGGGTCGCGCGATGGCGATCAACATGCCAGGGTCGCGCGATGGCGATCAACATGCGCAGGTGGGAGGTCGCGCGATGGCGAGCAGCATCTGCAGGTGGGCGATCGCGCGATGGCGAGCAGCATCTGCAGGTGGGCGATCGCGCGATGGCGAACAGCATCTGCAGGTGGGCGATCGCGCGATGGCGAACAGCATCCGCAGTTGAGGGTTGCGCGATGGCGATCAGCATCCGCAGGTGTGCGGTCGCGCGATGGCGATCAGCATCCGCAGGTGTGCGGTCGCGCGATGGCGATCAGCATCCGCAGGTGTGCGGTCGCGCGATGGCGATCAGCATCCGCAGGTGTGCGGTCGCGCGATGGCGATCAGCATCCGCAGGTGTGCGGTCGCGCGATGGCGATCAGCATCCGCAGTTGAGGGTCGCGCGATGGCGATCAGCATCCGAAGCTGAGGGTCGCGCGATGGCGATCAGCATCCGAAGCTGAGGGTCGCGCGATGGCGATCAGCATCCGCAGTTGAGGGTCGCGCGATGGCGATCAGCATCCGCAGTTGAGGGTCGCGCGATGGCGATCAGCATCCGCAGTTGAGGGTCGCGCGATGGCGATCAGCATCCGCAGGTGAGCTAGTAGCTGGCGAACCATGTTCCTTCAGAAGTCTTGGAGAATGTTCGTGTGCCGGCTGTAACACACGCGAGCGATCCGGAGATCGCCGAGAGACAGGTGATCGTTGGCGAGCTGATGGTCGCTGGCGAGCTGATGATCGCTGACGAGCAGAAGGCTACGCGTGGAAGCCTGCGCATAGAAGAGTCCTTGACCCCGACCTGAACCGAAGTTCTAGATCGCGAGGGCGAATGTGGGCGCAGAGGGCGCGTAACAGGAACCAACAGGAACAGCAGGGATGATCATCTTGAAAGCGCTGACGAACAGGAGAGCGCTGATGAGAAGAAGGGCGCCTGTGCGCTAACACTGAGCAGGAGCAGGAGAGAACACAGCAGAAGGGCGCGCAGGGAAACCCTGACACGCAAGGGAAGAACCCCCGTGGGGGCAACCCTTTGCCCCGAAGGGATCGTTGTCCGCCGGGAGACCGCTGTCCGTCGGGAAGACCGTTGCCCGTCGAAAGACGAGATCAGACTGCTGTCCATCTGCACCAAGGCGGGAGATTGAGAAAAAGGAGTTGTAGGCTGCAAACGGAGATCCAAAAAGGCGCCTCAAGCACCCTTATAGGGAGATGAGAGGCCCTTACGACGAGGCGGACGGTGGGCCTTACGTCGAGGGAGGCCAACAGCAACAGCAGAAACCTCCGAAGAGGAGTCTCTATGAGTGTACTCTCTCGCGACCAAAAGAGAAACACTTCGTAGAAGAGACTGGTCAGCCAGTGACCTAAAAGGAGCAATCCTCCGAAGAGGAGCTCCTGCAGTTGCCCAGCCCCTTGAGCGAAACTGCAGGTGCGACCGCTCAGCACCAAGAGCATAGTCGCACGAAAAAAAGGCAGGAGAAGAACCCCCCAAAAGGGGAAAAACTCAAGCCTGGACAGGAAAAAAAACTTCCTACGGAAGGAAAGTTACCCGCCCAAGGAGGCAAGCCTCCTGAGAGTTCTAAAATGAACTGGAGAGCTGTCCGTCGTCACGGGAGTACTTCCAGTAGAAGGAGACACGCCCCTGACGAAAATACAAGGGGGGAGGCAGCAACAGCCGAATCCCCAGGACTCAACCAGACAGCTCACACCGTTGCCATATTACAGAAACGAACTAGATCGGTAACTGTAAAAAAATAAAACAAATAATATTAGTACACATTCATTCCCCCGGGAAGGCTCCAAAGAGGAATCCCGAGGGAAAGGAAACAAGAATTACACAACAGGCACGTGCCCTCACAACCACTTACACTCACGGAAGGAGAGCTGTAACCAAAACAGAATTATAACAATTATAATTATGTAATTATGTAATTTAAAAATGAATGAACACTTAAGAAAGAACGAAAACCCCGAAAGGAATCGTTCTACAAGCTGAAAAACAAAAAACAACTACAATTAGATTCATAACTAATTGAGACAAACGTACGGCGTAGCAACCCCACACACGGAAAGGAAGCTACAAGGGCGTAGTAACACGTAGTAAAAGGGTGAACGACCTCAAGAGAGAGAGAGAGAAAGACATAAGTCAAACTCGATCGCCACCCATAAAATTACGCCGTGGTGGCCTAACTGCCGAGGACTCCACGTAGATATCGTACACTACACACACAAATCTGAAAAGGAAACTTACTTATTTCTATACTCAAATATATATACAAACGTGAAAACATGTTTACATATATATTGAGTAAATGAAAAGTAAGCGATTAAGTAAAGACAAAACAAACAATGGCTGCCAAGAGAGGACCAAGACAGAGACGTCTGTCACAGTCCGAGCCAAAAGTGAAAGTGAGCATTCACCTGTGTGTGAGGGGGAGGAGGGGTAGCTAGCTACCACTCCCCTACCCCCCCGCTAACTAGCGCGGGGGTAATACACCCTCGTTAAATTCTAATGGCTTGCCATTTCAGCTGCGCTAAAAGGTAACCCTTTGTAAATAGCGTGGTTTGTATTACGGTTACGGAACAACTACTACTTATAAGCAAATCCAGTTCTGACAAGATATTTAACTTTTACATAGTTGCCAAGTGTTTTGTTATGAATTTTTGTTAGTTGTGCCTTAGATAAAGTTTTGATAAGCCAAGTTGAATAATTCTTTATATTACAATAAAATATAAAGGTACAGTAAAGGTTTTATGACTGTTTGAGTTGAGTTTTAAACAGGAATGTGTTGTGCAATAGGTTAAATTAAGATATACAGTACCTCCATAATTTGATTTATTCTACAGAATTTTAGGTAAAGTTGGAATATAGCCTCAATTTAAGTATCTACAGCATTGTAAGTCACATTAGGATGGGGTTGGTATCCTAGTCTTGCTAGGTAAGAATCCCACATCCTAGGTTAAGCTTAGTACAGATTCCTGTAATATTGAGAAGTGGTAAGGTAGGGAAAGCCCGTAATTCTTGTTTAAACATATGAACCAGCCACATTTTTTGCTTTATATCATAGGCCGCATTGTGGATGCCTTAAATTTTATATCTTGACTATGATTTCGATTGTAGTGTATAACCTTGTACGCTAGATTACGGAAGGAATGTCGGGATGCATTGCCCTAACTTGATTAAATTAGCATTTTCTTGGGTCTCGCTTAGTGGGAGAGGAGTTCAGGCTAGCTAGATTAGGACCTGGTGCCTAGGGTAAAACATCCCTATTGTTCTCAATGTAACCATATATATGGTAGATTATATTTGCAATATTACACAATGAGCGAGGATTTCTTTATGCATAGATTATGACAAAATTTAGGATTGTCTCCCTTTTCCCGATTAGGGCATTACATTCAATATGTGCTCAACCCTATCCTAAAATCCCGAGTTTCCAACCGGCCCTCCATAACCTGGGTGTTGACATGTTTACTTAAGCCTTACTGGGTGGTTTAGGCCTACCTAAAAGGTGTCATGCCTATTCTACTTCTTTCAAGGATCATATATGCTATTATCATCTGTAGAATAAACCAACCTGAGACAATTTGGTGCACAAAATCGCTCAAGCTACCAGAATTCTCAAATTAAAAATATTGCACATCATTAGTAATATTTTACCTCCCATATAGTTTTTTGAACATTAGAAAGAAAAAAAATGTATTCTATCTACTTTTAATAGTTGAGTGTCATATGATTAAAAGGCAAATATATGATACTTTAATTTCTAGCCAAATACTGTAGGCCTATATGAACCATATATTTTTCATACTCGTTATCCTTTTCTGAACATGAGTATTAGGGTAAACCACCAGACCATGACTTTTCCCACATAACCCCGCCATACAATAACAATTATGGGGTACCTCAGGTAGAAACAGGTTTTCTTTGGGGGGAGGGACTGGTGTTAAGGGGGGAGGGACTGAGGTTAAGGGGGAAACTGGGATTTAGGGAGGAGCCGGAGTTTAGGGAAGAGCAGAGTTTAGGAGGAAAATAGGATAAAACCCCCTTATATTTGAGTAGGTCCCGGCAAGAGACTGCACTGAGAAGCACAGAGTATGCTGGAAATATTGTGCTGTACAACCGTACACCCCAGCCACTGTTTTTAACGTATGAAATACCAAAGAAAAAGCGGTCAGGCTATCCGGCTGTATTAGATCGACTGCCGGCACGGGGCCGGCAGCCGGAGGAAGGGGTGCTTGTCCATGGAAGCCGCAGAAGCGTCGCCGGCAGGCCGGAGGTCGGTCCGGCGGGGTGAATCCATCTAAGGCTACACACTGAGCAGCAGAGAGGTAGGAGACACCTAGAAGGGCGACCGTCGGCACGGCGGCAGGTCGCCGGCGCTGGTGAACCTAGCTGGGTACATAAGATGGAGGGTTGTCTGAGATGTCGGCGGCAGCGGCGGCGGCCCCCGGCAGGCTGCCGCCTTAGGTAATCCTCAGATAGGAACATCCTATGAAGTAGGAAGGTCACATGGGGTGTCAGCGGCTAGCGCCGGCAGGCGGAGGCGGCAGTGGACCGGCTCCAAAATAGAAGAGAGAAAGATAAGCAGGGAGTGGGGAAGGGTAATGTCCGATACCCGACCTGCTTCCCTCCGGAAGGAGTGCTCTCATGATAGGAGGGGATACGCCTATCATCGGGCGGCAAACGGCTGGATGCCTATGGTAATCCAAGGGGGGCGGCAAACGGCTGGATGCCTATGGTAATCCAAGGGGGGCGGCAGACGGCTGGATGCCTATGGTAATCCAAGGGAGGATCAGAGGACACTCAAAAGGGAGAGGGAGATCTTCCGCCGGCACTACCCTATAGTTCCACTATGAGGGGGAAGTGTAGCAGAGCGGCCAGCCAAGCAGAAGAGCCCAGCTTAACCTACAACTCTCCCCAAGGGAGGAATTGTAGGACAGCGGACAGGGGTGTGAAGGCAAGCCAACACAAAGGGATAGAGTGGGGAGGGGGTTAGGGGTCTGAGGGAGCAGAAGGGGTCGCAACACTAAAGCTCCCAAAGGGTGGGGGAATCTGTTAGAAACGCTCTCCAACCCTAGGGTAGGTTAGCTCAGAGTAGGCACAGCACTGGTGTACTGTCCTAAACTATAATAAAATAGAATCCCCCAAACCCTAACCTAAACCAGGAAAGTCTTCTCCTAGATTAGGGAGGGCTGGGAAGACATATCGCTAGGCTACAGGGAGGAAGGGACGTGTCCCAACCAAGAGCAGTCTAGGGGGAAGGGCAGAGTCCTTCCACCTTGAGTCTCAGTCGATACCTAAAGGGAAATGTGTTCCCTAAGGGTGGACTGGGATGAATGATAGGTACTCTGGGGTTCTGTCCGAGGTCCCCCCATATACTATGGTAGGGAAGAGGGAAGAACGATCTAGCCTAACCTACCCGAAAATCATTCCGGGTAAGGGGGCTAAGATATAGCAAAGCTACCCAGAGGGAGGTTACCCGAAGGTAACAGGGGAGATAAGGAAGCATACAAGGGCCCCAACGTTGGGTTAGGGGAGTGTGACATGGATGGACCAGGCACGGTCCCTTGTATGGTCCCTAGAAGGCGAAAGAACATGTGCAACACTGAATCTTGTATATGTTTAAAAATGCCTATATCTTCATTAACATTAACACTAGGAACACTTATTATATCATGCAGAAGTAAACATGAACACTAGGCTGCAGCCTAGGCTAGGTTAGAAGTCTAGTATGGGGTCGGCTAACTAAGAACGCCGAAGAATACCATCGGCATAATATAACTAATTTCTAGCAATGAAAACTAAATAACTAATGATATTTAATTAGTTATAAGGCCGGGAAGGCTGTTCTGGCTAACTAAATAAAACATGCGAGGCGAACAGCGGCGTCATAAAATGGCACCTCCGGGCAAGGCACAGCTCTGCCACAAAACACAAGATTTAAGTGTAAAAAATTACTTTACGGCTAGAGCTTATTTAAACAATACAAGACTCTGGTACTCAACTTTCCAGAAGAAGGCGAGGCCGAATGTTGCGACATGGCGAAGGATGCAAAAGATAATTAGCGATCACTGGGAAAAACCAACCAATGTAGGAAGCTACAGGCTTAGGAATGGGGACGGAGGTGACGTCACACAGTATGGCAGACCGTTTGTTTACGTTGCGAGTACCGTAACAGTAACGAAGGAGGGTAACTTTGGAACGGCTCCTCAGTTACCTCGCCACCTTTCCCCTTCGAAGCGTAAACGTTCTGTGGGGTACAGATAGCCACGTGGCGTGTTAATGCATGCATCCCCTGTTGATATACAATATCCTAGAGGGAAACCTTTAGGGTACTCGCACCAGAAGTTAGAATTCTGTGAAACCTTTAGTTCAATTCTCTGGGAATATCTACTGTAGTCATATATACCCTAAGGAAGCTACTGAAGGAACCTTCCATCAGGATGACATGGCTTGAGCCCAAAAATTAAATTATATACTAACCCATAAAAAACAATGAGATGGCCTGTCATTTTCTTTCGGTTATAGGTAGGTTACCTTAATTCAGATTTAGTCAAAAATACTTCTGTAGGTCCTCTGGACCCAGCAGTAACAATTTCGTTTTATATTTCGAAATAAACATAATTTCACATAGAATAGAAAAAGAAATTGACGAATCATTTAAACTAGAGGCCTCTAAATTGTTTTAAAGTTCTATGGCCGATTACAACTGATATTCATTACATATTAGACTTGGACTTACGCAGCACATGGGATTTTAGTGCTACGAAGTTATTCCATTTGTAAAATACCTTAGCCTATGACTGCCAACTCAAATCGAAATAGGCTTACCAACATTGCAAACTACATATCTCTCTATATTCTTTATTATGGAAATAAACCTAATGATACTTCAATATACCTCATCTGGTATGTCAATCAATTGTACTGTACCAACCTTTGGAAAAACGTAGGATGTATAATTACAGCAAATATCAGAAAGAAGTTGAGGTATTCTCTCTCCTGTTTTCCTTCAACACCAATGGTAGAGTAATGACACACCCGACTGCGGAACAATACATCTTTTCCAGGAACAACTGGAATGGAGAAAATGTTTTTTCCTTGTTAAATCATTATTCAATATTGTCTTTCTTGTTAATACTATGATATGGATACAGAACAAAATAAACTATATTAAATGCATGCTCAACTCAGCTGGTTTTACGATAAAAGGGAGGAAATGCTATGAACTACTTTTCTGGCATATTTTCCCCAGAATTTTGGGGGGATTTTTATGTAAGCAAATAAATGCATGGACACCCCTAATTAAATGCACACATTCATATGTCCTCATACACACATATATACGAAGGATTTCCGAGGATAATGTTCATGTAGCATTTTATGTTTATACCTTTTTAGACATGTTCATATGGCTTTCTTTCTATTGTGTTTTAGATAGCCTTATGTGACCTACCAATAAAAGTGATCAAAATAGACTACTGTAAGTTATTAACTATGATGAGGCTATATGTGACAGCATTTCATAATGACTGAATAGCGTATATGATTTAAATACGAAGAGATTGGAGGAATGCTGAGGCATTCGATGTTGATCTCAGGAACAACAAATACTTCGAGGAAAACGCAAACATTGCATTAGACAAGGATAAGGATACGAGGATCGAGTTACTTTCGAGTAATTGGTTATTATTATTATTATTATTATTATTATTATTATTATTATTATTATTATTATTATTATTATTATTATTATTATTATTACTTGCCCTAGTTGGAAAAGCAGGATCCTATAAATGCAAGGGCTCCAACATGGAAAATATCTTAGTGAGGGAAAGAAATTAGGAAATATAGTACAAGAGAAGTTTAAGAATAACAACATTAACATAAATCCATTATACAAAAACTATAAAACCTCAAAATAACAAGAGGAAGAGAAATAAAATAGAATATTGTGCTCGAGTGTACCCTCAAGCTACAGAACTCTATCGTATCATATATATAAGACTGGAGATGGGGCTTGGGCGCTGGTCATATGTATATATGGTCAGTCTCTAGGGCATTGTCCTGCTTGATAGGGCAATGTCACTGTCCCTTGCCTCTGCCATTCATGAGTGGCCTTTAAACCTTTAAACTGGAATAATTGACAAAGAGAAAACGCTAATTGAGACGTAAACTTGTTACGAACCTACAAATACATATGAGATCGTACGTGAAGAAGCAATGTTGAGAGCATATTATAACTTTTTAAGTTACTTTACTTACTTTATACTTTAAGGGCTGCTTTTATGGTCCTGTACTGCAGGGGAACCCTACTCTCCACAGGACCTTTCGTAATTAGTTTTATCGTATGAATTACAAGGCATTTAGCATTTCAAGTATAGTTTTGTTGTTGTTGTTGTTGTTGTTGTTGTTGTTGTTCAACATCTTTCAGGAAGGGGTGATATGAGGCCTACATATTTAAGAGCAAAGGGGAAATGTATGAAGAGGAATGTTGTGTAGGTTAAGGGAGGACTAATTTTTTGCAGGTAATCATATCAAGTTGATAATTATCAGTA
Source organism: Palaemon carinicauda (assembly GCF_036898095.1). Lineage (NCBI taxonomy): Eukaryota > Metazoa > Arthropoda > Malacostraca > Decapoda > Palaemonidae > Palaemon > Palaemon carinicauda. The sequence continues at coordinate 139,955,779 of NC_090736.1, read as the reverse complement.
ACCGATTCATTTGATGAAATTACCTAAAAAAAAAAACAATTGTGAATTTCATATGATAATTCAGCTTGGTTATGTAATTTCTATTTCCGGTGACACTTTTTTTTTCTAGAAGTGGAGATTAATATTTGTATTAACTTGAGAATTATCAGTAAATGATTACTTTAAGAAAAGGAAAGTTATTATTTTGAATATTTCAATTGTCAATTTGTTTTATTTCATTTATTTGAAATCATGGGGATTTTTATTGTAATTTCTAATCAAATATAATTTGTTTCAATTAATAAAAAAAAAAAATCCCATTAAATCATCTTGGTTATGTAATTTCTATCTCCAGTAACTTGTCTCTAAGGGGAGAGTTATAGTTCTATTATTATTATTATTATTATTATTATTATTATTATTATTATTATTATTATTATTATTATTATTATTATTATTATCAATATTACTAGCTAAGCTACAACCCTAGTTGGAAAAGCAGGATGCTATAAGCCCAGAGGCTCCAACAGGGAAAATAGCCCACTGAGGAAAGGAAACAAGGAAAATACAATATTTTAAGAAGAGTAACAACATTAAAATAAATATCTCCTATATAAACTATACAAACTTTAACAAAACAAGAGAAAGAGAAATAGGATAGAATAGTGTGCTCGAGTGTACCCTCAAACAAGAGAACTCTAACCCAAGACAGTGGAAGATCATGGTACAGAGGCTATGGCACTACCCAAGACTAGAGAACAATGGTTTGATTTTGGATTGTCCTCCTAGAAGAGCTGTTTACTATAGCTAAAGAGTCTCTTCTACCCTTACCAAGAGGAGAGTGGCCACTGAACAATTAGTGCAGTAACCCCTTACGTGAAGAAGAATTGTTTGGTAATTGTGTTGTCAGGTGTATGAGGACAGAGGAGAATATGTAAAGAATAGGCCAGACTATTCAGTGTGGATATGTGTAGGCAAAGGGAAAGTGAACCGTAACCAGAGAGAAGGGTCCAATGTAGTACCATCTGGCCAGTCAAAAGACCCCATAACTCTCTAGCGGTAGTATTTCAACGGGTGGCTGGTGCCCTGGCCAACCTACTACCTGTAGTAACATGACTCGCAAGAATAGGCTTATATCTGACCTCTTTGGAGAGAATATATTGCCACAGTTGTAAAAACTATTAAAAAAACAATAAGGTTTTAGTCGTTGTAGCTTTTGAAATCGATGCTTATCGTTTAACATTTAAAATGACTTTCGAATTCTGTTGTATTGATAAATACGTAAAGTGACTTTCAATATTTCACAGGGGATATCTTGTGTAGTGACGTAATGTTCGAGGTATAAAATACTTTTCAATGTTCAGTCTTTGTAGTTTAGTTCATTAGTGACGTATTGTTAAATATCTGAATATCGAGAATTATCTTTACTTCGCTTCTGCCGAACATTTACTCTTTGATTGAGGGTACACTCAGACACACTATTTTACCTTATTTCTTTTCCTCTTGTTTTTTATATTTTTATAGTTCATAAATAAAAGATTTATATTAATGTTGCTACTATTCCTTAAATATTCTATTTAGTTCATTACTTCTCTTGTAGTTTATTTATTTCCTCATTTCCTTTCCTCACTGGACTATTTTCCCCGTTGGAGCTCTTGGGCTTATAGCATCTTGCTTTTCCCTCTAGGGCTGTAGCTTAGCAAGTAATAATAATAATAATAATAATAATAATAATAATAATAATAATAATAATAATAATAATAATAATGTTTGTCTCCGTAATGCTGTCAAATACTGAATGTCTGCAAAACTGAAGAGTTCAAATTCCTTAGGACAAACCTTTGCAGAATCTCAGTCATGCATATATGAAATATTCGATGTCATAGGAGCAAGAGCTAGTAATGTAAAAAAAAAAAAAGAGGAATCATAATCTAAAAACAACAACAACTAGAAGGGCATTCACTAGAGCGCAGAACTCCGCCGCAGCAGCTTATTTCTCGACCTTTTGTTCGACCTTGACCTTTGACCTTAACATGTTTAATTGGAGTGGATTTTCATACACTCAAATATGAACAAAGTTTGAAGTCCCTGTGATAACGATGTCCAAACTTATGGCTGATTACGTGAAATGAACATTTTCTTTGACTGTGATCTTGACCTTTTCTATGGCCTTCCAAAATTTAATCATTTCCAGCTTTTTACATAACAGTTAATCCCTGCAAGTTTCATCACTCTACGATTAAAATTATGGTCGGGGAGCTGTTCACAAACAAATACACACACACAAGGAGCAATACATAACCTCCTTCCAACTTCGTTGACGGAGGTAACAATAAAAACAAGCATATCAAAAGCAAGTAACTTTAAGGCAACACAATACTCTTGACACAAGCACAATGTAATTTAAAAAAAAAAAAAAAAAGACACAAATAATGTTGTCATTTGAGAAGGGAAGGACAAATTACTCTTTGCATAACCAATGAATTATTTGATAGTTAACGATTAAAGATTGCAACTTTCTATATTCATTTTTTTTCTTTGGTTTCGCTTTTTTTTTTTACTGGACAACATCACCGAGACGTAGATGTTTTTTATGAAGAAGGATTGGAAATTGCATCAGATTGGTGAATGGTACGTAAGAATTATAAAAAAATACTGGAATAAAGGAGAGAGAGAGAGAGAGAGAGAGAGAGAGAGAGAGAGAGAGAGAGAGAGAGAGAGAGAGAGAGAGAGAGAGAGAGAGAGAGAGTTAAAAGGAAATACAAGGATTCTGGATATCTCAAAGACATTTTAGTCCATCTGCAGAGAGAGAGAGAGAGAGAGAGAGGAGAGAGAGAGAGAGAGAGAGAGAGAGAGAGACTTACATTTATGACATGCCTCTTTATTTCTTCTCTCCGATAATGCTAAATGATTGTTCGCGGTATTCTCTCAACCACGGGGTGGAGCTTGATAACTCAAGCGTTCGATCTGCAAAAGAATCAATGAGTGATGCCTTACGGAAATAGGATGTCCTACTGGCACCAGTGGGCGAAGAGAATACAATATTGGAAGGCGCCTTCCAACAAGGCACTTCCAATATGTCAGTGTGGACACATACGAGTGTCTATTTATTTGTGAGGTAGTTTACGCGACCCGCCAATAATGACGGATACATACCTCTTACCAGGTATGACTACTCCTTCTCTCCCCTGCCCGAGGGACGGGAGAGAGACTGGGTAGTTATGCGAATGGTAATGCTGTTGAGCGTGACTGAATATATATATATATATATATATATATATATATATATATATATATATATATATATATATATATAATACCAAGACAAATGCTCTTTATTATATAGAAAAGATGGTCTAATGCCTTTATTTACTTTGTGCAAATATAAGAATAATTACAAAATTATCAATTATTAACTCCCTTTGTTTCTTGAAGCAATTTGTGACCCATGAAGTTATGAACGCCGCTTGTAACAGTGTTCTAGGCCTGTTGGGAGGGCTTAAATGCACCCCTTCCCTCCATCCAGCCCGAATTTTTATTATTATTATTATTATTATTATTATTATTATTATTATTATTATTATTATTATTATTATAAGCTAAGCTAAAACCCTAGTTGAAAGAGCAGGATGCTACAAGCACAAGGGCTCCAACAGAGATAAATAGACCAGTGAGGAAATGAAATAAGGAAATGAATTATATGAAAAGTAATGAACTATCAAAATTAAATATTCTATGAACAGTAACAACATTCAACTAATTTTTCATATATACAAGAGAAATAATATAGAATAGTGTTCCCGATTGTACCCCAAAGCAAGAGAGCTCTAACCCAAGACAGTGGGAGACCATGGTACAGAGGCTATGGCTTTACCCAAAACTAGAGAATAATGGTTTGATTTTTGTGTCATCCTAGAAAAACTGCTTTCCATAGCTAAAGAGTTTATTTTACCCTTACCGAAAGGGAAGTAGCCACTGAACATTTAAAGTACAGTATTCAACCCCTTAAACGAAGAAGAATTATCTAGTAATATCAGTGTTGTCCGGTGTATGAGGACAGAGAAAAATAAAGAAAGAATAGGCCAGACTATTCGGTGTATATGTAGGCAAAGCAAAAATGAGCGGTAACCTGTTCAACATGAAAGCATTTGCTGCAAGTTAGAACTTTTGAAATCTACCAACAGCTACTGATGGGTAACAGTAAGGCCTGAAACCCACACCTTTTCCCTTCCGGCATCACAGCATTATTATAACAAGAATAGGTCAGACTACTCGGTGTATGCATAGGCAAAGGAAAAATGAGCCGTACCCTGTTCAACATAAAAGCATTTGCTGCAAGTTAGAACTTTTGAAATCTACCAACAGTCACTGATGGGTAACGGTAAGGCTTGAAACCCACAGCTTTTCCCCTCTGGCCTTATTATAACAAGAGAGCTATTCAGTTCTTGATTCCCTTCATACAATGATCACAGATGAGTGTGTTGGTGGCAAGATAATCCATATTATAGCGGATAATTGCCTCTTGTCAGTGGCTGATTTGCAATGCACTCGTCAACAGCTGATTTGCAATTATTGCACTAAAATGAAATTGGACTCGCTTCGGATGAATTAATTTTGGATTTTATAGCGAATGATTCTGTATCTATTTAGTTTTCCTTTTTTTTTCTAATCGATCGATAAATTAGTCAGAAGAATAAAAGTTTTGTTGATATTAAATATTATTAATTATTCTTCCTAACTCTCGTTTTTCATAATGTTTTCATTTATGAAATTTTAATTCATTCTGTCTTCGGTTTTCCCACAGACCTTCCCACTATGATTACTATTATTCACTAATGTTTTACATAAGGCTTCTCTTATCATTTAGTATAAATTATTACCTCCGCCAACGAAGTTGGGAGTTGGTTTTGTTTTCACTCCTATTTGTCTGTTTGTTTGTTTGGGGACAATTTCCTGGACAAAATTTTACTCTTAGAGTAGTGAAAATTTCAGGGATCAATTGTTATGTTGAAACATGGAATTTATTTAATTTTGAAAGTCTTAGGTCAAAGGTCAAGGTCAAGGTTGAGCAAAAGGTTGACCGAATTAACCTTAACCTTAACCCCAATTTCGTACATGGTTTTCACACAGACTTTAAATACATCTACAGTCTAAATTAGTTCTGTAAAATGCAAGCTGGATTCGAGAAATAAGCTGCCATGGCGGAGATCTGCACTCACAGTGTGCTTTTTTAGTTATCTTTTTTTTTTTTATTATATATTTGCTACCTAACAGTATTTTTAATTTTTCAGGGCAATCCTTTTTTATATTATTTACAGCAATATTTTATGCATATTTTCCTTAATGGAAACTATGAATTTTGGCAGCTTTTAGATATGCACAATGATTATCTCTATGGTAATTTTCCTATATTTTTGAAATTTCCCATTATCTTTTATCTTTCTCTCCCTTTATCTTCTACCCACGGAGGTAGACACCGTCTCATTCATATGCGAGTCATACAGTAGAGGAGAATATTCTTTTAAAGGAAAATATCATCTTGTTAGTTATTTTCACGAATTCTTAAAATAAATATGAAGAAGAATCCTGGATACGGGATAAGTTCATTAAAGGACTTGTAGAGAGAGAGAGAGAGAGAGAGAGAGAGAGAGAGAGAGAGAGAGAGAGAGAGAGAGAGTTCCGAATAGTGTTATATATTTTCAGTTTGTATTCGTTACCTTTGGACTGAGAGAGAGAGAGAGAGAGAGAGAGAGAGAGAGAGAGAGAGAGAGAGAGAGAGAGAGAGTTCCGAATAGTGTTATATATTTTCAGTTTGTATTCGTTACCTTTGGACTGAGAGAGAGAGAGAGAGAGAGAGAGAGAGAGAGAGAGAGAGAGAGAGAGAGAGAGAGAGAGAGAGAGAATCTTAATTCTGAGAAATACAAGCAACTGGTGGATTTGTTCGAATGTTATATACATATATATACATACCTATATAATGTGTATATATATGTATATATATATATATTTATATATATATATATATATATATATATATATATATATATATATATTCATATATATATATGAATATATATATATATATATATATATATATATATATATATATATATATATATATATATATATATACATACATACATACATACCTTTATAACGTATATATATATATATATATATATATATATATATATATATATATATATATATATATATATATATATATATATATATATACATCTCTACTAGTCAGGGCCACCCATTCTAGGTTGGTGTGCTGTGAGCGATCAGGTGAAAATATCCCACCATCACCAATCCGCAGTGACCAGCGTGGTGATGAAAACTGGCCAAACCCCAAACCAAATCGTCCAATCGGTGATATTGACCGTAGTAGTTGTGAAGGAAGTTGAATTCAATTTTCTTTTCATAAAAAAAGTATTTTCGATTTTCACTAAAAATCATGGACGTCGTCGATGTTTGCATAAATTAGAACTTAGTAAACAAATTAATTTAGACTTTTTCTAACGCATAAAAAGAACTGGAGTTCTGGAGTGAATTAACTAGGTGTGTGAGTTCTGGAGTGAATTAACTAGGTGTGTAGAAGGACTGGGTAGAAGGAATTATGTAGTTGTTATGGGTGACTTAAATGCTAGAGTGGGTGCTGGAGAGGTAGAAGGTGTCATTGGGAAATATGGCGTACCAGGTGAAAATGAGAGTGGTGAGAGACTGGTAGATATGTGTGTTGAACAAGAGATGGTAATAAGTGCTAGCTTTTTTAAAAAGAAAGATAAAAATAAGTATACATGGGTAAGAGTGGCAAATGGAAGAGTAGTAGAAAGGGCATTAATGGATTATGTGTTGATAGCTAAAAGAATGTTTGGAAGATTGAAAGACGTGCACGTGTTTAGGGGTATGGCTAACGGTATGTCTGATCATTTTTTGGTGGAAGGAAAATTGGTTGTAGCAAAAGAGTGGGGGAATAGAGTAGGTGGATGTAAAAGGGAGCTAGTGAGGGTTGAAGAGCTAATAAAACCGGGGGTAAAAAGTAAATATCAGGAAAGGTTGAAAATGGCATATGACGAGGTGAGAGTAAGAGAAACTGGTAATTTAGAGGAGCAGTGGAAGTTAGCAAAAGAAAATTTAGTTGGGATTGCAAGTGATGTATGTGGCAAGAAGGTTGTTGGAGGCAGCATGAGGAAGGGCAGTGAATGGTGGAATGAAGGAGTGAAGGTAAAAGTGGAAGAGAAAAAGAGGGCTTTTGAAGAATGGCTGCAGAGTAATAGTATAGAGAAGTATGAAAAATATAGAGAGCAAAAGGTGGAAGTAAAGCGCAAGGTACGTGAGGCAAAGAGGGCAGCTGACCTGAGGTGGGGTCAGGGACTGGGTCAGTCATATGAAGAGAATAAGAAGAAGTTTTGGAAAGAAGTGAAGAGAGTAAGGAAGGCCGGCGCAAGAATTGAAGAGACAGTGAAAGATGGAAATGGAAGGTTGTTAAAAGGAGAGGAGGCAAGGAAAAGGTGGGCGGAATATTTTGAAAGTTTGCTGAATGTTGAGGATGATAGGGAGGCAGATATAATTGCGGTTCCAGGTGTTGAGGTGCCAGTGATGGGAGATGAGAATGAGAGAGAGATTACAATAGAGGAAGTGAGGAGAGCACTAGATGAAACGAGAGTAGGAAAAGCATCGGGTATGGATGGTGTGAAAGCTGAGATGTTGAAGGAAGGGGGTGTGACTGTACTTGAATGGTTGGTGAGATTGTTTAATGTGTGTTTTGTGTTGTCAATGGTACCAGTAGATTGGGTCTGTGCATGTATTGTACCACTATATAAGGGTAAGGGAGATGTGCATGAGTGTTGTAATTCAAGAGGTATTAGTTTGTTGAGTGTAGTTGGAAAAGTGTATGGTAGAATACTGATTAATAGGATTAAGGATAAAACAGAGAATGTAATCTTGGAAGTACAGGGTGGTTTTAGAAGAGGTAGGGGTTGTATGAATCAGATTTTTACAGTTAGGCAGATATGCGAGAAATATTTAGCAAAAGGTAAGGAGGTGTATGTTGCGTTTATGGATCTGGAGAAAGCATATGATAGAGTTGATAGGGAAGCAATGTGGAATGTGATGAGGTTATATGGAGTTGGTGGAAGGTTGTTGCAAGCAGTGAAAAGTTTCTACACAGGTAGTAAAGCATGTGTTAGAATAGGAAATGAGGTGAGCGATTGGTTTCCGGTGAGAGTGGGGCTGAGACAGGGATGTGTGATGTCGCCGTGGTTGTTTAACTTGTATGTTGATGGAGTGGTGAGAGAGGTGAATGCTAGAGTGCTTGGACGAGGATTAAAACTGGTAGGCGAGAATGATCATGAATGGGAGGTAAATCAGTTGTTGTTTGCGGATGATACTGTACTGGTAGCAGACACAGAAGAGAAGCTTGACCGACTAGTGACAGAATTTGGAAGGGTGTGTGAGAGAAGGAAGTTGAGAGTTAATGTGGGTAAGAGTAAGGTTATGAGATGTACGAGAAGGGAAGGTGGTGCAAGGTTGAATGTCATGTTGAATGGAGAGTTACTTGAGGAGGTGGATCAGTTTAAGTACTTGGGGTCTGTTGTTGCAGCAAATGGTGGAGTGGAAGCAGATGTACGTCAGAGAGTGAATGAAGGTTGCAAAGTGTTGGGGGCAGTTAAGGGAGTAGTAAAAAATAGAGGATTAGGCATGAATGTAAAGAGAGTTCTATATGAGAAAGTGATTGTACCAACTGTGATGTATGGATCGGAGTTGTGGGGAATGAAAGTGATGGAGAGACAGAAATTGAATGTGTTTGAGATGAAGTGTCTGAGGAGTATGGCTGGTGTATCTCGAGTAGATAGGGTTAGGAACGAAGTGGTGAGGGTGAGAACGGGTGTAAGAAATGAGTTAGCGGCTAGAGTGGATATGAATGTGTTGAGGTGGTTTGGCCATGTTGAGAGAATGGAAAATGGCTGTCTGCTAAAGAAGGTGATGAATGCAAGAGTTGATGGGAGAAGTACAAGAGGAAGGCCAAGGTTTGGGTGGATGGATGGTGTGAAGAAAGCTCTGGGTGATAGGAGGATAGATGTGAGAGAGGCAAGAGAGCGTGCTAGAAATAGGAATGAATGGCGAGCGATTGTGACGCAGTTCCGGTAGGTCCTGCTGCTTCTTCCGGTGCCTTAGATGACCGCGGAGGTAGCAGCAGTAGGGGACTCAGCAGTATGAAGCTTCATCTGTGGTGGAAATGTGGGAGGTTGGGCTGTGGCACCCTAGCAGTACCAGCTGAACTCGGCTGAGTCCCTGGTTAGGCTGGAGGAACGTAGAGAGTAGAGGTCCCCTTTTTGTTTTGTTTCTTGTTGTTGTCGGCTACCCCCCAAAATTGGGGGAAGTGCCTTTGGTATATGTATGTATGTATAAAAAGAACTAGAGGGGCACTCAGTAGCGCGCAGACCTCCGCCGCAGCAGCTTATTTCTCGATCTTTTGCTTGACCTTGACTTTGACCTTTGACCTTAACATGTATTGATTGGCGTAGATTTTCATACACCCTAATATGAATGAAGTTTGAAGTCTCTGTGACAACGATGTCCAAACTTATGGTTGATTACGTGAATTAGACATTTAGCTTGACCGTGACTTTGACCTTTGACTTTGACTTTCCAAAATTTAATCATTTTCAGCTTTTTACATAACAGTTAATCCCTGTAAGCTTCATTACTCTACGAATAAAATTATGACCAGGAAGCTGTTCACAAACACAGACACAACAAACACACAAACACACAAACAGGGGGTTAAAACATAACCTCCTCCTTCGTTGGCGCAGATAAAAAAAATTGTATTATGTTACCAGAAGTTTTATTCATTGTTAAAAAAATGTGTATTATGTTACGAGAAGCCTTATTCATTGTTCATATCTACGCGTTCAACACATTAAAATCTAACAAACATAAAAGAATAATTCTATTTTTTGTTTATTCAATATTCGGACTTGACTCTTAATGCCTGATTGACGCGATGGGTTATGAAACCTGTCAATCAATTTCAATCGTAGCTTAATAGGAGGTAAAGAGACTTAATTGAGTATGTCTAATCACAATCTGGGCTGTTCAATTAAACTTGTTACTCTGCGTGTTAAATTACTCTGTTATTTTCAAGTAATTTATCTATAACTAGTGTAGGCAACCCGTCAAAAATGACGGTGAAATAATTGGACAGATAAACACGCACATATACACAGATTCAACCTCTCCCATTCCCTCCCCTTTGCTAATTACAACCCCTCTCACACTCCCCAGGATATGACTACTCCCTCTCCCCCCACTCACCAGGATATGACTACTTCCCCTCCCCCTACCCGAGAGACGGGAAGAGACCTGTACTTATAATTCTTGCCGCTAAGTGTGACCGAAATGATACACATACATACATACATACATACATACATATATATATATATATATATATATATATATATATATATATATATATATATATATATATTGTATATACATACATATATATATATGAAAATTTTTGAACATTTAGAGGTGTTTGTAATATTCAAATAAGCCATGTATACATTAATGTCTGGATTTTCTCTTATACCTCGGGATCAGAGATCCAAGGGGGAACCACTTAAAGGCAATAGCCTCTGATCGGCCAGGGAATCGAACCCTGGTCCAGGAAGACAGGTATGACATTGACATAACATTTAGCCATGACACTTGCTCTTTATCATATAGCGGAGATTTTTTTAGGATTTAATATGTCAATTTTGGAGTGACAATACTGAAGTCAAATGTATATTTCTAATTGTTGATAGATGAAGAATCCTTTTATGATATTATTATTATTATTATTATTATTATTATTATTATTATTATTATTATTATTACTTGCTAAGCTACTAATCTAGTTGGAAAAGCAGGATGCTATAAGCCCAGGGGCCCCAACAGGGAAAATAGCCTAATGAAGAAAGGAAACAAAGAAGAAAATATTCTAAGGACAATAACAACATTAAAATAAATAATTCCTATATAAACTATATATCACTGATTAACTTTGAATTCAAATATAAAAAAAAAATATATATATGTATTTTCCTTTCCGCAGTGGCTTCAAAATAAGTGGAATTCTAAACCTGTTGACTGTTCCCCCTTTCCAAATTCCTCTCATAATTGCTGTCATTCATCTAGATTTCATGAAAACTGTCACCCGATTATACAGTGTATTTTGCAGTCGAGTACCTCAAAGAGGATTTCAATCTTTTTTAATTTGGAAATGGAAGTAAAATGAAAATACCTTTTCTTACACTTAGACATATATTTATCATTATTATTATTATTATTATTATTATTATTATTATTATTATTATTATCATTATTATTATTAGCTAACCTACAACCCTAGTTGGAAAAAACAGGGTGCTATAAGCCCTAAGGCCCCAACAAAGAAAAATAGTTCTATCTTTCTTAAAGAAGGTATTGTGAATTGCAATATTTATTTTTCTTTATTGTAATAATTCCTACAGACGAAATGGTTTCGATAGAACTTTAGTAAGTCGGTAAAAACGAATTTAACTACTATACAAGGATTGTGAAAGAACTGTATTTCATCCATCTTTAAAGGCCGCTCATGAATTACAGAGGCAAGGGACAGTGGCATTGCCCTTTCAAGCAGGACAATGCCCAAGAGACTGACCATATATACATATGATCAGCGCCCAAGCCCTCTCTTCACCCAAGCTAGGACCAAGGAGGGCCAGGCAGATAGACCTATAGGATCCCCCAAACACCCCATCCTTAGCTCACAAGGATGCTGAGATTGCAGCGACCAAAGACACTAACGAGTTTGAGTGGGACTCGAACCCCAGTCTAGCGTTCACCAGTCAGGGACGTTACTACTTCGGGACCACAACCCTATTGTATATGGTATTACCTAGTGTATTTTCTACTTCTCTATGAGAATAATCAAAATGGTTTCAAATTATTGGAACCGAGATATAAGTCTACTGTAGGATTTACAGCCTTTAAATATGCTGCCCCGAGCCTATAAAATAAGCTCCCACTAGACATTTGATAGACTGAAGATATTAAGGCTTTCAAGAGAAATCTGAAGACTTTCTTGTTCTGTGAGTGCTTCGATAGTGACGATTCAACAATAAATGAGCAATATGGGGTGTGAAATGTTAAACGCTTTTGAACGAACATGATAAAATGACTGTGGAGGTCCTGTAGAGATTAGGGTTCCCCCTTCTGTATAGGACCAGAAAAGCAACCTTTAAAGTAAAGTAAAGTACATGGTGGAAGGTATGGGGAAGAAGGTATATGGAACATAGGTAAAGATAACAGGTTTAACCCCATACATGCACATAGGCAAGTCAATATTTAGCTGTGGAGACCTGGGGCCGTTGGTTGAATATTTGATGACTAATTGCCATAGAAGCAAGGACAGTATTTACAGCTGTACTTTCATAGCCGCATTTGCAAATATTATTATTATTATTATTATTATTATTATTATTATTATTATTATTATTAGCTAAGCTACAACCTTAATTGGAAAAGCAAGATGCTATAAGCCTAAAGGCTTCAAAAGGGGAAATGCAGCTCAGTGAGGAAAGGAAATAAGGAAAGAAATGAACTAAAAGAGAAGTAATGGACGATTAAATTAAAAGATCTTAAGAACAGCGACTTTGCTTACTTAGTCCGTTGACTGTACGTACAGTTGGATACAGGAGTCCCTGACACACCTTACTCCTAAGAAGAGCACCCTGTCACACCGTTTATTTGGCGACGAGTAACCAAACAGATAGCGAAAAGAGAGAGGGCAGGGGTGGTGGGTGGGACACAGGGATTCGCAGTGCAGAAAGAGGTGGGCCATGAATTCCTGTGTCCGATCGTACCTGTTAATCATACTCCATGGAATATACAGGCTATTTTGAATTATGATTTACTTAGATTTGAAATGAAAATGTGATATTCAGGGAACGAAGAGAGCAGATATCCTAATATTTGGATAGAAATTATTTTTGAAAATTGTGAAAGAATTTCCTATAATACAGAAGTCTCTCAACTTAAAAACTCGACTTACAAACATCCGACCTACAATATTCGACTTACAAACATCCGCCTACAATATTCGACTTACAAACATCCGACCTACAATATTCGACTCAAAAACATCTGACCTACAATATTCGACTTACAAACATTCGACCTACAATATTCAAACATCTGACCTACAATATTCGACTTACAAACATTCGACCTACAATATTCGACTTACAAACATTCGACCTACAAACATTCGACTTACAAATATTGGACCTACAAACATTCGACCTACAAACATTCGACCTACAAACATACGACCTACAAACATTCGGCCTACAAATATTCGACTTACAAACATTCGACCTACAAACATACGACCTACAAACATTCGGCCTACAAATATTCGACCTTCAAACATACGACCTACAAACATTCGACCTACAAACATACGACCTACAAACATTCGACCTACAAACATTCGGAGATACGAACACAAATCCAACTGAAAATAGCAAAGAAAAGAAAAAAGATACTGTGATAAAACAATATTATATCATTTAATACAGTAGGCAAAATGATATTTGTAATAACCTTATATGTATATCATAAGAAAACTTGGTATTTGTTGACCTTTGTGGCCGGAAATCAAAAGAATTGGATTCAGGTTAGGCCTAAATTTAAAACAATTCGACTTACAAACAATTCGACTTACAGACAATTCGACTTACAAACAATTCGACTTACAAACAATTCGACTCACAAACAGTTTCTTGGAATCAATTAAGTTTGTAATAGTTAGGTAATGAATGACTTGAGTTAAAGAAATGGTAAAACACTAGAGGATGAATGACTCAAACATCAAAGAATGAGTGATTAAGGATGAATGATATAATATCCAAGAGATGAAAAACTCAGCATTCAGAAAATTGATATGTATTACTAGATGTATAACTCACTAATAATAGAATGAATAACTCAACATTTACAAGCTGAACGACCAAAATGCCAGAGAATGACTAATCCCATATTCGCAGATTCTGTCTAAATATACATAAAATGAAAGATTCAGTTGTTAAAAGGTAAATAATTGAATCATTGGTTAAATGAATCATCATCTTAAGATGAAAAATAATTCAAAATTCTCACTGACTGTAAAATGAATAACTCAATGACTCTTTATTCAGATAGTGAGTGACACAAGAATAACGTTGTTCCTGCTCTTGAAATATTTCATATCAATTACTCATTACTTCTCTTGCAGCTTGTTTATTTTCTCGTTTCCTATCCTCACTGGGCTATTTTTCCTTGTTGAAGCCATTGGGCTTATAGCATCCAGCTTTTCCAGCTAGGGTTGTAGCTTAGAAAATAACAACAACAACAACAACAACAACAACAACAACAATAATAATAATAATAATAATAATAATAATAATAATAATAATAACCGACTAGTGTTGTAACTTAGCTAATAATAATAATAATAATAATACCCTGATTGGAAACACATGTTTGTGTATTGAGTAAATTCACATTTGTACATCCCTACAATACAGTTTGTTTGTTTTCCAGCTTATGGTTTTCTTTGATAACAATGACAAGGCTTGGAGTAATACGGGGATTTTATTTCACCCGACTTTGAATTGGGTTTTCGCAACCATTGAAAGATGACCCGATCGATAGGTTCTTTACTTGCCTCGCTTATATTGGAAATCGTTTGATAGCAATCATCCTTTGCAAAAAAAAAAAAAAAAAAAAAAAAAAAAAAAAAAAAAAAAAAAAAAAAAAAAAAAAAAATTGCAAAATGAATCACACCTGGTGATGTCAGAGAGGGATATACGCTTGATTCTGACTAACTTACGCTTGGCGTATTCAATAACGAGCAATTACAGAGGGTTGTGGTGGCTTATTGGATACGTTCCTACCTGGCGTTCTACCGGACTGGGGTTTTAGTCCCGGTTAAGTTTGATCGTTTATTGTAGTGTCTGCAACCTAACCATCCTTGTGAGATAAGGATGGATAGTTTGGGGGAGGCTGAAGGTCTAGAAGCCTGGCGTCCTACTGGACTGGAGTTCAAAGCCTACTCATGCTGGGTAGTATCTTGTAATGTCTCCTACCTTACCATCCTAATGAGCTAAGAATGGATGGTTTGGGGGAGGCTGTCGGTCTAGAGTAGTTGGAAGACCCAGGCCTACATGGCTGAGGACTATAAATCAGGAGATGATGAATGGAGAAGTATTGAATTAAAAGCTCAAAATAGAAAAGACTGGTGAAATCTAACCGAGGGCCTTTGCGTCAATAGGCGTACGAGGGGATGATGACATACATCTACCTGGTGAGTCGTCATCAGCTAGTACCTGGGCCTCTCCGGTGCTAGCTTGGGTGAAGAGGAAGCTTGGACGCTGATTATATGTATATATGGTCAGTCTCTATGGCATTGTCCTGCTAGTAAAATGTCACTGTTCCTTGCCTGTGCCATTCATGAGCGGCCTTTAAATATTTAATCTTACACGCGTGCGCAAACCGTAACTACGTCAACATGTTGACAATAAAGATCATCAACTACAAGATTGGTAAAGCGAGGTGGTCCTATTACTATTATTATATCATCCTGCTTTTCCAGATAGGGTTGTAGCTTAGCTAACAATGATAATGATAATGATAATGATAATAATAATAATAATAATAATAATAATAATTATTATTATTATTATTGATATTATTATTATTATTATTATTATTATTAAGACCTTAAACCCATGGTTCATCATACAGCCTTACCTTAATCAATGACGCCATAAAGCGGACATCACAACAAGATGAATATTCAGATCAAATACGGAATTTGTTAAATGATAAAAACCAATTTATTATTTTTACTAATGAATGCGGATAGTGGCTTCATACAGTAATTCCATCAAATGCTTTACTGTTCAATGATTTTTTTCTTGTCTGGCTTTGAACTTATATTGTTTTTTTTTTCCTGGCTTTGAATTTGGATTTGATCTAGCTCTAAAATATTCTGTTATGGAGAGGAGAAGATACCTGTGAATACTGGGATGTATAGTGTACGTATAAATACGCACACAATGGACATACCTTGAAGTGGTGCAAGGGTTTGCGTATTGCTATGATAAGCAAAGATGTACTAGTCAAGGCCAGCCATACTAGGTTGGTTTGCTGTGAGCTATCAGACTAAAGTCTCACACCATCGCCATTCCGTAGTGGCCAGCGTGATGATGACAACTGGCCAAATCTCAGACATAAATAAGAACATGTCTGAAGCCTTTGCCCTGCAGTGGGGTAAAAACAGCTGCATTTATTGTTGTAGTTTTTGTTAATGTATATATATATATATATATATATATATATATATATATATATATATATATATATATATATATATATATATATATATAAAGGGTTTTCAGTGCATAAAAGTTTAATTTCTGCATAATACCTTCAATATATTATATGTCAGGTAATATTTGAGTTTAAACACAAATGAATGGAATGAAATACAAATGATGATGATGTTCCGGACAAAATTAGAATAGATCATGGTTGCTGAAGTTAATGTTGGGGACTCCCCCCCCCCCTCTCTCTCTCTCTCTCTCTCTCTCTCTCTCTCTCAGACCACCACAGAATTATGTTTCGAAAACTTTATAATAATCTAGTTTGAAGGAATAACCAGACACTTCCCAGGCAGCGGCAAACTTCCATCTCAGATGCGTAACCCAGTTACCTGGGAGCCGACCTGGTCCCACTGGTCCCAACTTGTGTTGAATTATTTCTTGAATCACCAGGTCTAAAAGGATAAACCCATATACACACATACACACCCATATATACATAGATATATGAATATCCAATATATATATATATATATATATATATATATATATATATATATATATATATATATATATATATATATATATATTACCCCTAATGAGTCAATATGGATAAATATCAACACAACATCGTGTTCAAATAGAAATAAATTTGAATGAATTACTACCAATTGTGTCACGTGGTGGGCCGGGAAATCGGGTAAAACTCGCTAGTAAGAGACTGATGTCTCGCCAGGTAAATCCTCGGACAGCTGTCTAGCGTCAGGTTCCGGTTTCTTTTATGGTCTCTCGTGGCATGGTTGGTTTCGACCTGGCCTTTCATTAGAAGGGGCTAGCGTTCGATCCCAAGTATGAGGTAGAAATTTATTTCTATTTGAACACGATGTTGTGTTGATATTTATCCATATTGACTCATTAGGGGTAATTTGAATGAATTACTACCAATTGTGTCACGTGGTGGGCCGGGAAATCGGGTAAAACTCGCTGGTAAGAGACTGATGTCTCGCCAGGTAAATCCTCGGACAGCTGTTTAGCGTCAGGTTCCGGTTTCTTTTATGGTCTCTCGTGGCATGGTTGGTTTCGACCTGGCCTTTCATTAGAAGGGGCTAGCGTTCGATCCCAAGTATGAGGTAGAAATTTATTTCTATTTGAACACGATGTTGTGTTGATATTTATCCATATTGACTCATTAGGGGTAATTTGAATGAATTACTACCAATTGTGTCACGTGGTGGGCCGGGAAATCGGGTAAAACTCGCTGGTAAGAGACTGATGTCTCGCCAGGTAAATCCTCGGACAGCTGTTTAGCGTCAGGTTCCGGTTTCTTTTATGGTCTCTCGTGGCATGGTTGGTTTCGACCTGGCCTTTCATTAGAAGGGGCTAGCGTTCGATCCCAAGTATGAGGTAGAAATTTATTTCTATTTGAACACGATGTTGTGTTGATATTTATCCATATTGACTCATTAGGGGTAATTTGAATGAATTACTACCAATTGTGTCACGTGGTGGGCCGGGAAATCGGGTAAAACTCGCTAGTAAGAGACTGATGTCTCGCCAGGTAAATCCTCGGACAGCTGTCTAGCGTCAGGTTCCGGTTTCTTTTATGGTCTCTCGTTGCATGGTTGGTTTCGACCTGGCCTTTCATTAGAAGGGGCTAGCGTTCGATCCCAAGTATGAGGTAGAAATTTATTTCTATTTGAACATGATGTTGTGTTGATATTTATCCATATATATATATATGTTT
>NC_090736.1:139920150-139927650 GCF_036898095.1 Palaemon carinicauda | reverse complement strand
TTCTCCTCCTCCTTATCTTCCTCCTCTTGCTGCTGCTCTTTATTTTTTTTTTTGGTTTTTATATTTTTTCTAGGTTTTTTTTTTTTTTTTTTTTTTTTGCTGCTTCTCCTCCTCCTTCTCTTCCTCCTCTTGCTGCTGCTCTTTATTTTATTTTTTTTTTTTTTTTATATTTTTTTTTAGGTTTTTTTTTTTTTTGCTACTTCTCCTCCTCCTTCTCTTCCTCCTCTTGCTGCTGCTCTTTATTTTTTTTCTGGTTTTTGTATTTTTTATAGGTTTTTTGTTTTTTTTTCTGCTGCTTCTCCTCCTCCTTCTCTTCCTCCTCTTGCAGCTGCTGCTCTTTATTTTTTTTTATTTTATTTATTTTTTTTTTGCTGCTTCTCCTCCTCCTCCTCTTCCTCCTCTAGCTGCTGCTCTTTTTTTTCTTGGTTTTTGTTTTTTTTTAGGTTTTTATCTTTTTTTTCTGCTGCTTCTCCTCCTCCTTCTCTTCCTCCTCTTGGTGCTGCTACTTTTTTTTTTTTTTTGGTTTTTGTATTGTTTTTTTTAAGTTCTTTTTTTTCGCTGCTTCTCCTCCTCCTTCTCTTCCTCCTCTTGCTGCTGCTCTTTATTTTTTTTTTTTTTTTTAGTTTTTTTTTTTTTTTTTTTTTGCTGCTTCTCCTCCTTCTTCTCTTCCTCCTCTTACTGCTGCTCTTTTTTTTTCTTGGTTTTTGTATTTTTTTTTTTAGGTTTATCTTTTTTTTCTGCTGCTTCTCCTCCTCCTTCTCTTCCTCCTCTTGGTGCTGCTACTTTTTTTTTTTTTTTTGGTTTTTGTATTGTTTTTTTTTTTTAGTTCTTCTTTTTCGCTGCTTCTCCTCCTCCTTCTCTTCCTCCTCTTGGTGCTGCTCTTTTTTTTTTTTTTTTTTTTGGTTTTTGTATTTTTTTTTTTATTTTTTTTTATTTTTTTTTAGCTGCTTCTCCTCCTCCTTTTCTTCCTCCTCTTGCTGCTGCTCCTTTTTTTGTTTTGTTTTTTTGTTTTTTTTTGCAGCTTCTCCTCCTGCTTCTCTCCCTCCTCTTGCTGCTGCTCTTTTTTTTGTTTTTTTGTTTTTTTGGTTTTTGCATTTTTTATATTTTTTTTTTTTAGCTACTTCTCCTCCTCCTTTTCTTCCTCCTCTTGCTGCTGCTCTTTTTTTTTTTTGTATTTTATTTAGTTTTTTATGTTGTTGTTGCTTCTCCTCTTCCTTCTCTTCCTCCTCTTGATGCTGCTCCTTTTTTTTTTTTTTTGGTGACGATATTACAATCACCATTTTTTTTTTCTTTTTTGGTGGCGATATTATAATCCCCAGATTTTGTCATATTTCGTGTTGCAGTATAATTCCACTTTAGTTTCTTTTCCAGTCCTGCCTTCTCGTCTCTTGAAGGGCGAATCTATTCAACTGGCTATCCCATATTAAATCCCCCAGTCTGCTCACCAGAAATTTCCATATGATATAATTCCTTCAACTCCGGGTGTGTTTGAGACAGACCTTCTACAAGTTGAGTAATAGCATAATTCTTATTATTTAATTCCATCTCTAGGTTCATATTTCTTTCCATCATAGCTTGATACTTCTCCTTATAAATTGCAAAGTCGTCTGCAACGGAAGTTAGATTCCTAATTTCTTCTTCCAGAGTTTTATTCTTCTCGTCGGCCTTCATCAACGTATTTCTTGTGGCTCTCTCCTCCGAGAGGTCTCTCTTCAGTCGTCTATTCTTTGCTTTAACACCAGATATTTCTTTCCAGAGTTTTTCGAGTTCCTCCTCAGCCATTTCCAGATCGCACACCACGTCTTTCTTAATTAATAGTTCAGTCTTCAATTTGCTGTTCTCATCCAGGACAGTATCCAATTTTGGTCCCTACTTTATAGACCTCCTCGATTGCAGCATTAAGTTCACTTTCTAAAGCTGCCTTTTCACAAACGTTTTCGGTCTTCAGTCTCTTGTTTTCAGCCTTAACACAGTCCAGTTCAGCCTAGAGTGTTCGGATCTCTTTGTCAGCACTTCCGACGTATTCCTCCAAGTCACTCTTTTCCAAAAGTTTCTCGTTGGCTGTCTCGAGATCTCCCGTTACTCTTTTCCAAAAGTTTCTCGTTGGCTGTCTCGAGATCTCCCGTTACTCTTTCCAGCATCTTCTCGAGTATCCGAATTTCCTCATGGGCATTTTCTAATTCCTTTTCTACATATGCCTTGGCCAAAAGCTCATCACGAATTTGATCGTTTTGAGCTTTAGCTTTTTCCAGACTTACCATAAGAGACTCAATATTCCTATTTGCTCTCTCTAAATCATCAATTAAAGCTAAGTTACCGATGTTATTATATAACTCAATTTCTCCTACCTGAACAGATTTCTTGACCAAAAGCTCCTCATGAAGTTCCACGTTTTGAGTTTCAGCTTTTTCTAGACTTACCATAAGAGACTCAATTTTCTTATTGGCTCTATCTAAATCTAAATCTAAAGCTGATATAGCTATGTTGTCCTTAGATAACTCAATTTCTTCTGCCTATGCGTCATGCACCTCTTCACAGATGCGTTGTAAGTCATTGGCCGTTTCCGTTTCTTGGTGTATTCTAGCGAAGAAATCATCAAACAAATGAATTCCCTCTTCTGCACCATCCAACTCCTCACTTAGATCCTTTTGCGATGCTTCCTCCAATTGTGCGTGTTCCTTAGTTCCCCGGTAACATAATTTGCCCCATCGTAGACTGCTGGTTGCAGTTTCTCCATTGCCTCCCGATCCATCAAATCCAAGAATTTTTCTGCTTCTCTGTGTGAATCCTCTTCTCCCCAGCACCATGCCATGGCGCCAAAAGCTGTCAAAGATCCCAGGAAAATCATTCTGTCAGTCCATAAATCTAACCATTTTGTATAGTAAAGATTTACTCAATGCCTTCCATGGCTAACGAATATAGCATTAAAATTAGAAAAAAAAATATTGACACATTTCTCTGAGACGAAGAATTCCGGGAGTCAAGGAAGATGAAGATTTTCAGAGTCATCACTGGAGACAAAATAATCCAGTAGCAGCCAATGAGAAACAGTTCAAGGCCTGGCGAAAAACCAATAGATTTCCAATTACTCCGTCTTTGGGAGGTTAGTTGGAGACGAAATAATACTGAAGGAAAACGACTCAAAGATCCATTGAAGACAAGAAAATCCTGCAGTCTTTGCGAGCTCAATCGAAGATGTTTACAACGACGATTCTGAAATGGTCTTTCTCCTCTCTCTCTCTCTCTTCTCTCTCTCTCCTCTCTCTCCTCTCTCTCTCTCTCTCTCTCTCTCTCTCTCTCTCTCTCTCTCTCTCTCTCTCTCTCCCCGCCTTTGGGGGATCAGTTAGAGACGAAATAATTCTGAAGCCCTTGAGAAACGGACCAAGACCTGGCAGAAAACTGACTCAAAGATCCAGTGAAGACAAAAAAAATCTTGCAGACTTTGGGAGCTCAATCGAAGATGTCTACAACGACGATTCTGAAATGGTCCTCTCTCTCTCTCTCTCTCTCCTCTCTCTCTCTCTCTCTCTCTCTCTCTCTCTCTCTCTCTCTCTCTGTGTGCTCTCTGTGTATACACACACACACACACACACACACACATATATATATATATATATATATATATATATATATATATTTATATACATATATTTATTTATATACATATATTTATATATATATATATATATATATATATATATATATATATATATATATTTGTTACATACAATACAATTAGTTTTTAAAAGGTTTGAAGTTAAGACTGATATATAAATTAATGGTAGGAGTTATAAGTTAAGAGAAGGGTAGATAAAAGATGTTAAGAAATATTTTCAGATTGATTATAGATTCTTAAGGATAGTTGTTGGATTTAAGGTCTAGGAAAGAATGTATGTAAGAACTCTATTAGTTTTAAAATATCAAAGAATGCATTGATGGAAAGATTTAAAGAAAGAGTTGCTATAAAACTAGAAACCTATTCAAAAAAAAAAAAGTTCAGTGATTTTGAAGGAATAGATAAGAAAAATGTCATGGTGTCAATGAAGTATGACAAAAGGTAAAGTACAGAAGTTTATTAATTTAGATTAAAATAATCAAGACAGGTTTATAGGTAAAACATTTGATCATGATTAATTTCATTATTTAAATGGGACTCCATATGAATTATAGGAAAGCAAATGCAGATGTTTATCAGGAAAAGATTGAAATGTTCAGGGACAAGATTCATGAATGTATATTTATAAATGACTTGGAATAATTTATGCTTCCATAACGAAAGTAATAGCGATTGACGTAGGAAGAGCTTTTAAGGAGACTAAAGGAGATAGTTTATACGAATAGATTAATTCTAGAAAGGCATTTTAGAGAAGGCATACCTCTTGGTAGTCTTTGAGAAAGTTTTAGAGGAATTATTTCGTTGAGAAAATATTTTAGATTTAAATTGAGGAAATTTTTAGGAAATAACTTAAATTTCATCTTATTGGAGAGGGCAGCTTTCAGAATGTTTCCTTAGGTGGACAATAATCATAAACAGTAATGACTGAAAGAAATTTTCAAGTTGTTTGAAGGAAGAGTTGAATAAGATCTATAAGCATACGAAGTGAGGGGATGACTTTATATCTTGCTGGTTTGAAGTATGTCACTATTAGGTAACTTCTAAAAACACCGGTGCCTGAAATACTAGTGATTTAAAACTTATATTTCCCTTATGGTGGAAACCAAATCATGCAGACATTGCTTAGAATCAAGATGATCAGAATTGTTTTCATTTGCAATAATAAGTTGTCATTCTAAGATGGTTTAGATTCAAGGAAAATAAGTCAGGCAAGTGGTCGTTATATGGCAATTGTACTCATATATATATATATATATATATATATATATATATATATATATATATATATAATATATATATATATATATATATATATATATATATTCGTGGCAAAGTGGTTTAGTCACTGTCTATACAAGCTTGCCGACCAGGGGTTTGATTCCCGGCCGGACACAAGCTCTTGTCTTTGTGTGATTTCGCCTGGGGCTTTGATCCCGAGGTCGTTAAGAGAATCCAGACATTAATGTATCAAAAATATATATGGCTTATTTGAATATGAAAAAACACGCCTAAATGTGCAAATTTTATCATTAATCGTATATATATATATATATATATATATATATATATATATATATATATATATATATATATATATATGTGTGTGTGTGTGTGTGTGTGTGTGTGTGTGTGTGTGTGTGTGTGTGTCTATGTGCGAGTGCCTGTTCTCGTTTTCTAAAGTGATAAAAAGACAGTTAAAGAGAAATAGGTAGTAACAAAGACCGGAAAGCCCCCTGAAATGTCCAAACTGAACGCACCTCAATAATAGACGCGAGCAATATGAAAGACTGCCGGCCATATTGCACGAGTGAGAATGGCGTAGTCGTCACAGCGAAATACACACTATAGAAAGAATATGCTTGTTGTACAAAAGGAGGACCACTGTAAGCACAAACACACATGCACACAATGTAAACATGAAAGAGGCGCTATAGTAAAAAAAAAAATGTCATCAATGTAACGTTCAAAATTAATATTGCAATGGTAAAATAAAGGCGTTGGTGCAGAACATTGCATAAACATGTAAGTATTATTATTATTATTATTATTATTATTATTATTATTATTATTATTATTATTATTATTACTAGCTAAGCTACAAACCTAGATTGAAAAGCAAGATGCTATAAGCCCTAGGGCTCCAACAGGGATAAATAGCCCAGTGAGTAAAGGAAATAAGGAAATAAATAAAGGATATGCGAAATAATGAACAATTGAAATGAAATATTCTAAAAACAAGTAACAACATCAAAACAGAGATTTCATATATAAACTATAAATGAGGAAAATTTTTATGAGTATATTCAAATTGGATTATTATGTTTGTTCTTATGCTTGTGCAGTACTTGGGAGGAAACACGAAATTGGCTGTTTAAAGGTTTAAAGGTAGCTCATGAATTGCAGAGGAAAGGGACAGTGACATTGCACTATCATGGCGGACCATGCCCTAGAGACTGACCATAAATACATATGATCAGCGTCCAAGCCCCCTCTCCACCCAAGGTAGGAACGGGGAGGGTCAGGCAATGGTTGCTGATGACTTAACAGAGGAGAACTATAGGCTCCCCAAAAAAACCCCAGCCTTTAGCTCACAAGGATGGTGAGTTTGCAGCGACCAAAGGAACTAACGAGTTTCAGCGGGACTAGAACCCCAGTCTGCCGTTCACCAATCAGGGATGTTACCACATCGGCCACCACATATGTTTAAATATGAAAATTAGGTGATCTTGTATTTTAGGAAAATGAAGGGAAAATATAATCGTACTTATTAATATCAATAACATTATGTATTGATATGTATATGAATGCTATTTATTCAAACAAAAGAAATAGAACTAATAATTAAACGATGTGTAAAATCCGTTAGGAGAATTGCGAAAAAGTTCTAAGGAAATTAAATGGAATAGAAGAAATATAGAAAGAAATCAAATGAATTGTTAAATTTGATATAGTTATGAATAACAGAACAAATATCTAGCCAAGCCCAACACCTCTGGGGTCTCTCCTTACAGGCCTGCACTTCCTGCTTGGCTACTCGGCGCGCAGTAACAGTGAGACAGGGAGCAATTAATCAGAACGAGTTGTGTCAGGAATTCATGCGTCCGACTGTACTTTAACTAATTTTCCTATAAAGAAAATTTTTTTGTCCTTTGGTTTCTTCTGATTCATCCAACGAAAATCGCACGGACGCACAATAATCGACACAGACATCAATAATTATGACATACAAAAGGCTCATTGGAGCGAATCCTTTCTTATTACCTCTTAATTGTCTTCCCCTCTCTTCAGCTGTACGTTTAAACGAGTTCATTTTGTGTTATGCTAATGAAAAGGGACGAAGCATAAATTAGTATTCTTTTGATACTACATAACATCCCTGTTGTTATTGGCCAGAGTTCGTCCATGGCTGCTAATAAACGTTTGGATGTTTTGTGAATTTTCTTTACAAGCTCTTTGTAGTATAGTGTATATGTCGAAGCAAATTCAAAGATAACGGATAGCCGAGAGACTCAATTAATCTGAGATAAATACACTCACATGCATATACAATAAGACCTTAATCAAAGAAGGATAAGCATGGGATGGAGAGATTTTGGTAAACAATATGAGATTATGAAAAGTAAATGCCACTTTCTCTAAAATCAAAAGTATTTAATTAGATAGTCCTACCAGTATCAACTTGTGCATCAGAAACCTGGAACCTTACGATAAGACCGAAATCAAAAGAAGGATAGGTACGGGATGGAGAGCTTTTGGTAAACAACATATTATGAAAATTAAAATGCCACGTTCTCTCAAATGAAAAGTTTTTAACCAGATGGTCCTACCAGTATATTATCATATAAATTAGAAACTTGGAGTCCTTGCTAAAGCCTTAGAACATA
>NC_090736.1:139900150-139915150 GCF_036898095.1 Palaemon carinicauda | reverse complement strand
GATATTCTAGGCAAGAGAATCAGCACTCTTGCACACTATGCAACGGCATTGAAGTTGGGGATGAATACCATTATGTTTTAGTTTGTCCTGTGACTAGAGAAATAAGAGAGAGATACCTAAAGCCCTACTATTGTAGAAGACCTACCACTTTTAAATTCAGTCTGCTCCTCAATACAAGTAATGCTAGAGAGCTGAAAAGACTTGCAAGGTTTGTTAACCTTAAAATGTCTTTATTTTAGATTTAATACTTTCTAGGATTTTCATTATTCTGGTATTATTTTTCAATGTATGTACTTTCCTTTGTCAGAATACCTTTTATGCGTTAATTATGTACTTACTGAATATATGTGTACATAAATATAGTTGTGATCTATTGGTCTCTTCTTTTTGTAGTTTTTGTGTAAAATATATATATTTGTGTAATTTTGTAATTCTCATACTCCGGAAGGGGTCGATAGAATAAAATTTGCCTTGCCTTTGCCTTGCCTCCTTGTAACTCTCTCTCTCTCTCTCTCTCTCTCTCTCTCTCTCTCTCTCTCTCTCTCTCTCTCTCTCTCTCTCCATCCAAACTCCTTATACCTCCTTGTAACTCTCTCTCTCTCTCTCTCTCTCTCTCTCTCTCTCTCTCTCTCTCTCTCTCACCAAATGTGCTGGAGCAACAAAACCCTTTTAAAAATTCCTTGAACGTTTTCAATTTCATCGAATTCAGTATTTACTCAATACTCTTTTTATATGTTTTTTAATATATTTCAAACAATTTTACAGTCTCAATCTATATACAGTATCTGTACTTTCAAGGAAACCTAAAGACTTGAATAGGCAATAGAATATTTCCCTTTTTTCTAGAGGAGGTCTATTTTCAGTTGCTATGTTTGAACGGAGATGGTTTAGGCATACTTTTCGCACTCCCCAAGACAGATTAGTTCACCAAACGTTTAGCCGAGCTCTAAAAGGCACTAGAAGAGTTGGAAGACCAAGGCCTAAATGGCTGAGGACTATGAAGCGGGAAGTAGGAGATGATGAATAGAGAAGTATTGAATTGAAAGCTCAAGATAGAGAAGACTGGCGAAATCTAATCGAGGCCCTTTGCGTCATCAGGCGTAGGAGGAGATGATAATGATGATGATGTACCAACCGTGTGTCACACAATTGTACATAATTATTTTGTATATATTATGCTTGTATCTGCGCTCTTCCCTCGCACTAAAAAGAACCTGAATGATCATGTCTCCGTTTTGCTCTGTAACATTTGTCTGTCTCTCGAACAGGTCATGTCCTGTTGCCTTGAGGTTTTGTATATAAAGAAGAGTGTTCCTTAATAAATAACTCAGTCGTTTCCAATCTGCCTTTGAGTTCACAACTCCTATCTCGGCCCGTCACATTGGTGACCCCGGAAGTCGACTCGCTCCCACTGCCTTCCACCCCCACCTCCCTCGCCCCTCCATCGTTGGTAATATGACGGAGGCGGACTCTACCCCAGCAGTTGGCACTGCAGCCGCTCCATTGAAACTTTCACCGTTCGCTAGCGGAGAAACGTTCGCTTGGTTTCAATGCGCTGAAGTCCACTTTCGTATCAGGGGCGTGACTCGCTCAACCACCAAAGCGGATTATGTTCTCGCGGCGATACCCGAGGACACCTTCCCAGAAATATCCGACTGGCTTTGTGAACAAGGAGACACCCCAATAGCGTATGACGCCCTCAAATCATACCTTCTGCAGCAGTACTCGCCGTCGCCAGCCGCCCGTATAGCAAAGCTTTTTCAGCTCTCGCAACAACCGTTGGGGGACCAAAGGGCTTCGCTTGCCCTCAGGGAAATGACCAGTATTGCTCGCCTTCAACCTGCCGCAGACGGCTCTCCTCGTGAGGTGAACCTACTCCGTGCCCTTTGGATACGCCGTTTACCTGAACCTGTGCGCGCTGCCATACCCGATGTCAATAGTTTACCCATAAAGGACTTGATGACCAAAGCCGACGCCCTTATGTACAGCCACTTCAAGACCTCCATCAACGCCTCCACCCCTGACGACGAGGATGCCTATTCGACGTCGACCGAAGCTGACATGAATGCCGTAGGACATACACGCCTACCCCGTGACGTGCCGAAGCGGCGACAAAGCCGCCCACCACCCACCAATCGCTCGCGCCCCAACGAACGACTTCTACAGCCACTTACTACCTCCCATCCGCCGCAGTTTTGCTACTATCACTTCAGATTCGGGGCAACCGCGAAGAAATGTGCCAAAGATTGTCAGTGGCCAAAAAACGTGTAAGTAGGCCATCGCTTGTGGCGGTAGCCTCCCATGTTTCTAATCTTTTCTTTTTACAGGATGCAGGAACGGGCGTGCGATTTTTGGTAGACACGGGTGCTTGTCGTTCTCTTTTGCCAAGGAAACTCTTCAAGGCACAACGTAGTCTGTCTACATCTGCTGACGTCCGCTTGGTAGCTGCCAACGGATCTGCGATACCCACCTACGGTTATGAGAGCCTCACATTATCGTTCGGAAACGGTAAATTCAATTGGAAGTTTCTCGTTGCTGACGTCACAATGCCAATCCTCGGTGCGGATTTCCTCTCTCATTTCCACCTTCTGGTCGATGTCGCCCACCGACGGTTGGTCAACGCAGACTCGTACTTGTTGACACCTCTTCAACCCGCCCCCTCTAACCTCGCTCTCCACATCAGCGCATCCACGGATGCCTACGCCCACCTCCTCACGTCGTACCCGGAAGTTTTCCGTCCAGAACTTCGCCAAACGCCCACGGTTCCTGCCAAGCACGGTATTTATCACCATATCAAAACGACGGGACCCCCAGTCTTCGCAAAATTCAGACGTCTAGCACCGGAACGATTGGCAGCCGCCAAACAGACGTTCGCCGAAATGGAGAAAATGGGCCTTTGCCAAAAGGCCTCCAGCCCATGGTCGTCACCCTTACACATCGTTCTGAAGAAAGACGGCTCCCTTCGTCCGTGTGGGGATTACAGGCGCCTGAACATGCAAACAGAACCGGATCACTACCCCCTTCCAAACATTGCCGATGTAACCTCCTACCTGCACAAAGCGAAGGTTTTCTCTACGCTCGACCTCCTGAAGGGGTATTATCAGGTGCCTATGAACCCAGAAGACATCCCCAAGACCGCCATCACCACTCCGTTTGGCACATACACCTTCAATTACTCCTGTTTTGGCCTTCGTAATGCTGGGGCAACGTTTCAACGTCTCATGGATTGCATCTTAGGGGACCTCCCTTTCTGTGTATGTTATGTGGACGACATACTTGTGTTCTCCTCCTCAAAAGAGGAACACCTCCGTCACCTGCGCATCATGCTCGACCGCCTGCAACAAAACGGCCTTGTAGTCCGGTACGACAAGTGTACCTTTGGCGCCAACGAAGTGTCGTTCTTAGGGCACCGTATCACTCCTGAAGGAGTCTATCCCCTCCCTGAGAAGGTAGCAGCCGTTCAGAATTTCCCCACGCCCTCAACCGTCAAAGCTCTGCAGGAATTCTTGGGCATGATCAACTATTATCACCGTTTTCTGCCAGCCATTGCCGCCACTCTTGCTCCCCTCTACGCCTCCCTCAAGGGCAAGCCAAAGGACCTGAAGTGGGGTCCCCTTCAAGAAGCAGCCTTCTGTAATGCAAAGAAGCCCCTATCAACTGCTGCGGCTCTCACTTTTCCTATCCCACACGCCCCTCTCCTTCTCTCCACCGATGCCAGCGACGTCGCTATTGGTGCAGTACTCGAGCAGGTGGTCAAAGGCTCGCCCCGCCCATTGGCCTTCTTCAGCAGAAAACTGTCCAAGGCAGAATCGGGTTATTCTACCTTCGATCGAGAATTGCTAGCGGTGCACTTGGCTGTCCGTCACTTTCGCCATTTCTTAGAAGGTACGCCCTTCGTCATTCGTACAGACCACATGCCTCTGGTGCACGCCTTCACTCGACAGTCTGACGCCTGGTCCGCCCGTCAACGCCGACATCTCTCCGCCGTGGCTGAATACAATTGCACCCTCCAATACGTCCCTGGGAAAATGAATCCCGTTGCCGATGCCCTGTCTAGAAACACGTTAGCTGCCGTTCAACTGGGATTGGATTACAACGCCCTGGCTGAAGCCCAACGACAGGATCCAGAGTATCAAGCTTGTAGGACATCCTGCACGTCCCTCCGTTGGGAGGATTTTCCCCTCGAAGACTCCAACACCACCCTCCTCTGTGACGTCAGTACTGGTAGACCGCGACCTTGGATTCTTGCTCCCATGCCCCGACAGGTGTTTGATTTCATCCACGGCCTTTCACATCCCTCGTGCCGTTCTACTGCACAGCTGCTGAAGGCAAAGTTCATTTGGCACGGCATTTCTAAGGATGCTAAGGATTGGGTCCGTGCGTGTACTTCTTGCCAAACTTCCAAAGTACATCGACACACGGATTCAGGAGTGGGCACCTTTCCTCAACCTCAGCGTCGTTTCGCACACATTCACGTCAACGTTGTAAGCCCCCTACCTACATCAGAAGGACATCGTTACCTGTTTACCGTCATCGACCGCTCCACTCGTTGGCCTGAAGCCATTCCCATGGAAACTGCAACGTCCGCCTCATGTACATCTGCCTTACTCTCTGGATGGATTTCAAGATTCGGTATCCCTGAGCATATTACTTCTGACAGGGGAAAAACTTTCACATCTCAATTATGGACGTCATTAGCGAATCTCCTGGGCATCACCCTACATCAGACAACGGCCTACAACCCCGCTGCCAATGGAATGGTTGAACGTTTTCATCGCACCCTCAAAGCAGCTTTGATGTCTCGCTGCAAGGATTGCAACTGGTTTACTCAGCTTCCCTGGGTCCTCCTTGGACTAAGGACCACTCCTAAAGACGCCCTCGACGTCTCGGCAGCCGAAATGGTGTATGGCGACCCGTTGGTCGTCCCTGCCGAATTTTTTCCTTCTACGACCTCCTCCGACGATCTCCAGCGCATACGTCACGTCGTGGGAAAATTTACTCCGTGCCGCCAGACTTACAAGCCCCCAGCGAAGCATCACATACCAACGGACTTGCACTCTGCAACGCACGTCTTCCTGTGCAACGACACCAGCAAGCCACCACTAACGCCCCCTTACACGGGCCCTTTCCTTGTGATCCGACGCAGTCCGAAAGCATTCCTCCTAAACATTCGGGACAAAGAAGACTGGGTTTCCATTGATCGTCTAAAACCTGCTTATCTTCTGCCAGATGACCCGCCTACAGTTCGCCTCTCTAGATCAGGGCGCCCTATTTAACATGTACAGTATGTCATTTTTAGGGGGGGAGCCATGTACCAACCGTGTGTCACACAATTGTACATAATTATTTTGTATATATTATGCTTGTATCTGCGCTCTTCCCTCGCACTAAAAGAACCTGAATGATCATGTCTCCGTTTTGCTCTGTAACATTTGTCTGTCTCTCGAACAGGTCATGTCCTGTTGCCTTGAGGTTTTGTATATAAAGAAGAGTGTTCCTTAATAAATAACTCAGTCGTTTCCAATCTGCCTTTGAGTTCACAACTCCTATCTCGGCCCGTCACAATGATGTTTGGAAGAAGTGATGAATAATTCGCCAGATATCTCACCCGAGGAACAATTACGGTTTTTGAGGGGAATGTGTTAAAATTAAGTACAGTGAGAGGTGAATAGATTGGGAGAGGCTTCAAGGCTTTAGTATTGAAATCGAAAATCATCAAAACATCCGCCAGATTTACCAAATATACCCACAATTTTTTCTATGTTAGTTCTAGTTCAAAATACAATACAGATCAACAGCTATAAAACCATAAACTTCACATAATAAATATAAAACAGATTTATATCCAAAAAATTTGTTTTTCAACCTTGATAACTATGCGGAAATAATTTCCGCTCCAAACATAGTAAAAATCAGAAATCGGAAATTGAAATGATGGAGATCACTCTATAGTTTTATTTTCACAATTTTCCCAGGCCATATTTGTTTGGGATAATTTTTCATGGCCGTATGCCTTTCCTGCCGCCAACCCTCCCCATTTACCCGGGATTGGTACCGGCATCAAGTTGAGGCTAGCTTCCCCCCCCCCTCCACACCCCCTCATGGAACAAGAAGGAGAGGGAGCCCAAAGCGAAGGTGGATGGACTGTATCAAGGATGACCTTCGATCAAAGGGATTAACCGGTGATGAAGTGTGGGTCAGGGGTAGATGGAGAACGCTGCCCAGAAACATCGACCCCGCATAAAGATGGGAAAAGATGCAGACAACGAAGAAGAAGGATACTCTGTAGACCAATTTTTTTTTCCGTCATTACCAACACAATTCCGTCATTTGACAACACTGCTAAGTTCGAAGTGTGAGGAGACATGCGTATAAATGTCAGGGGGAAATGAAGAATTGTACTATACTCTATTTTCTTAATGAGACGCATTTGCTCCGACTCGCAGCGGTGCCCTTTTAGCTCGGAAAAGATTCCTGGTATTTGATTGGTTAGAATTATCTTGTCCAACTAATCAGCGATCAGGAAACTTTTTCGAGCTAAAAGGGCACCCTCTGCGAGTTAGTGTAAATCTGCCTCAGTAAAAAGATTTGACTATAGCAGGAGGAGAGACTGTTGTGTTGACTGTAGAGCTTTTGGTAGACTTACAATGGTTTCTGAGTATTTTCTTTTTCTGATCCTTTTCATGCTACTATTTTTTTTCGGTTTTCTTTCCGTATTATATTTTTTCCTGTTTGTTTCTACTTTCCTTTTCTTTGTTTTGCACTGTTCACTCAATCTTTTATATTAGTTTATTTATATTTTTTTTTATTATTTGTAAGACAACGCAACGCCTGTTACTATTAAGATGAACTTTATTCATGCCACTAATGTATTAATTCATTCATATGATTCTCTCTTTTCCCTCAAGTAATCTTAAAGAAACAATATTAATTCTTTTCATTCTCTCCTTTGATCAATATCACTATATTACCTTTTTAATTCACTTTATTATTATTACTTGCTAAGCTACAACCCTAGTTGGAAAAGCAGGATGCTATAAGCTCAGGGGCTCCAACAGGGAAAATAGCCCAGTGAGGAAAGGAAACAAGGAAAATAAAATTTTAAGAAGAGTAACATTAAAATAAATATTTCTTACATAAACTTTAAAAACTTTAACAAAACAAGAGGAAGAGAAACAAAACAGAACATTGTGCCCGAGTGTACCCTCAAGCAAGAGAACTCTAACCCAAGATAGTGGAAGACCATGGTACAGAATATATAATGGTTCGATTTTGGAGTGTCCTCCTAGAAGAGCTGATGACCAAGAATTCTTTCGTAATTATATATAAAATGGTTGTGGTATCCAATTGGAAGCGTCCCTGACTAGCGATCCGTTGGATAAGGATTCGAGACCCACCCACGCTCGATAGTTTCTTGTAGTGTCTGAAACCCACAGCATCCTTGTGAACTAAAGATGTAGGGTTAGAGAGAGCCATATGTCTACCTGCTGAGTCATCATCAGTCATTGCCTGACCATCCCTGGTCTTAGCTTGGGTGAAATAGAAGCTTGAGAACTGATCATATGTATGTATGGTCTGTCTCTAGGATATTGGCACTGTCTCTTGCCTTTGCCATTCATGAGCGACCTTTATTATTTTTATTATTATTATTATTATTATTATTATTATTATTATTATTATTATTATTATTAGCAAAGCTAAAACTCTAGTCGGAAAATAAGAATGCTATAAGCTCCAGGACTCCAACAGAGAAAATATCACAGTGAGGAAAAGAAGTAAAGAAACAGACAGAATAGTGTGTTTGAAAATATATAATCTGTAATTCCTTACCTATAGCTCCAGGAGTCTCTTGTCAAAAATCGCATTTCAGTAGAGTGATCTCATGCCACTCTGATTTCATGCAAATCACACCAACATGCAATATTACTACTACTTTCTCAAAGGTCAGGTACCTTTAACCGAATCTACATAATCAAGATAGAGACAGCCAGATAACTTTAAAGACCGCTCATGAATGGCAGAGGCAAAGGACAGTGACATTACCCTATCAAGCAGAACAATACCCTAGAGACTGACCATATATACATATGATCAGCGTTCAAGTCGCTTCTCCACCCAAGCTAGGAGCAAGAAAGGCCAGGGACAATGACATTGCCCTATCAAGCAGGACAATGCCCTTGAGAATGACCATATATACATATGATTAGCGCCCATGCCTCCTCTCCCCCAAAGCTAGGACCAAGGATAGCCAAGGACAATGACATTGCCCTGTCAAGCAGGACAATGCCCTTGAGAATGACCATATATACATATGATTAGCGCCCATGCCTCCTCTCCCCCAAAGCTAGGACCAAGGATAGCCAAGGACAATGACATTGCCCTATCAAGCAGGACAATGCCCTTGAGAATGACCATATATACATATGATTAGCGCCCATGCCTCCTCTCCCCCAAAGCTAGGACCAAGGATAGCCAAGGACAATGACATTGCCCTGTCAAGCAGGACAATGCTCTTGAGAATGACTATATATACGTATGATCAGCGTCCTACCCCTTTCCACCCAAGTTAGGACCAAGGAGGGCCAGGGACAGTGACATTTCCCTATCGAGCAGGACAATCCCTGGAGACTGACTATATATACACATGATCAGCGCCCAAGCCCCATCTCCAGCAAGCTAAGGAGGACCAGGAAATGGCTGCTGATGACTCGGCAGGTAGACCTATAGGCTCCCCAAAACCCGCCATCCTTAGCTCACAAGGATTGTAAGGTTGCCGCGACCAAAGAACTTAACGAGTTAGACAGGGGCCTCGAAGCCCAGTCTGGCGTTCACCAGTCAGGGACGTTACCACATCGGCCACCAGGGGGATAGTTTATTTACCTTCAGCGATGAAATTTAAATATTATTACGGGAAATGTTTTTGGCATTTTCTTTTAACGATTTCATGTTCATAAGATTCCTTTTAATTTTATAATCCATAAATGCAAGGAATGTCTTGAATTTTTCTTTGCTGTGCAGATATGATAGTTTTATATATATATATATATATATATATATATATATATATATATATATAAATGTATAAGTGTATGTATATGTATATATATGTATATGTATGCATATATATATATACATATTTCAGGTTTTTTTCACAGTATCGTATTGTTTACATAGCTATTAATTCCAGTTTCGACTGGAATAAGGTACTCCATGGGGGGGTTGGGGGGTTGGAAAGCATTCCAGTTGTTTATTATGATGCTATCGTTTTGTTCTATTAAATATTAATTCCATCTTCGACAGGAATAAGGCAGGAGATAGGAGCTGGTAGGTACGCCAGGTAGGTACACCAGGTAGAGGCGGAGAATACCAGGTAAGCACTCCAGGTAGAGGTGGAATGAGTTGAGAAAGAGAGGTTGAGGACGCTCAATCTGACTGGAATGAGCTACAGCTGAGGAAGGCGCGCGAAAATAACCAACAAAAGAATGTATATTCCAGAGGTCATAATCGCCCTCTTGGGCCTTCGTAATCCCGCAGGATACTCTGGAAGGAGGAAAAAATTGCTGGATCCAATCTGGAACTGAATGTGTCTCGGAGCCATTCCCATTGGAATAGCGGAATCTCTAGTTACAGAGAGAGAGGAAAAAAAGGTTTTGAGAGGAAAATATAAAAAAAAGGAGAGAAAGATACTTTGATGCACTTATTTTGATCTCTCTCTCTCTCTCTCTCTCTCTCTCTCTCTCTCTCTCTCTCTCTCTCTCTCTCTCTCTCTCTCTCTCTCTTGGTTCCTTCATGGGAGAGGAATATCTGCAAATATCAGTCATATAAAGAAAGAGATATACGTTTATGATGAATACAGTGCATGTGTGTATTGATATATTCATACACACATACACACACACACACACACATATATATATATATATATATATATATATATATATATATATATATATATATATATATATATATATATATATGCAGTATATATAACTATGTATAAGTATCATTTTATCAAATAAGCTATAAATACACACACACACACACACACACACACACATATATATATATATATATATATATATATATATATATATATATATATATATATATATACACATATATATGATGGCAAACTGTACACACATAAACACAAATATATGGTATATGCTTAAGGTCTCATAACTCTACCAATCAAGCATTCTGTCAAATACACCAAGGTTAAAAGAGAAACAGGTATAATCAAGAGTTTCGTAACATAATTTGAAATGAGCAAAGGATGAATACGGATGAATTTCTGATTAAACGTCATGCTTCGTCATTTGCCAACTCAAATAAGCTCATTAAGCTGCCTGACACCTTGATCTTTTTCAATAGGCACGGTTCACTCAAATACTTGAATGGTAAAACGAACCCCAATACAAAATTAACGTTGGTAATGTATCTTCGTCTTGCTATTATCAACCGAGTGATGATTTTCCATCTTTAAAAAATAAAAAAAAATAAAAAAATGAGTTTATTTCAAATTACGAAGCTCATCTATTCCAGGCTACTCTTACATTAAGAAATAGGTCAAAGTTCATATGAATTCGATTTAGAAGACTGGTTATGCAGTAGTTACTAAGAGTATTTATTTGTTATTGTTATTATTTACGTGACCAGGACGTTATTTTATATGTCTTTCTACTTAGCTAAGCAAGAATTTCCATCTAACTCCCCAAAATTAAAAAATATTTGCAAGAATTTCCATCTGCCTAAAAACTTTAAAATATTTTCAACAATTCCTTTCTACCCAAAAACTAAAAAGTATTTGCAAAAATTTCCATCTGGGTCCCTTCCCCCCCAAAAAAAAATATTTGCAAGAATTTCCATCTTCCCCCAAAATTAAAAAAGAAATATTTGAAAGAATTTCCATTTACTAATAATACTGAAAAAAAAAATATTTGCAAGGCTTAATATTTGCCCCCCAACAAAAATATTTGCAAGAATTTCCATTTCCCTCCCCCCCAAAAAAAATAAAAAATATTTGCAAGAATTTCCATCTGTTAAAAATAATAAAAAATATTAGCAAGAATTTCCAACAGTTAAAAATAATAAAAAATATTAGCAAGAATTTCCATCTGTCCAAAAAAACTGAAAATTATTTGCAAGAATTCACATCTGCCCAAAACACTGAAAAATATTTGCAAGAATTTCCACCCATTTGTTAAAAAACTAAAAAATATTAGCAAGAATTTTCATCTGTCCAAAAAACTGAAAAATATTTGCAAGAATTTCCATTTCATCAAAAAACTAAAAAATATTTGCAAGAATTTCCATTTCATCAAAAAACTAAAAAATATTTACAAGAATTTCCATCTGTCAAAAAACTAGAAAAAATATTAGCAAGAAATTCCATCTGTCCAAAAAAACTGAAAATTATTTGCAAGAATTCACATGTGCCCAAAACACAGAAAAATATTTGCAAAAATTTCCATCCATCTGTTAAAAAACTAAAAAATATTAGGAAGAATTTTCATGTCCCAAAAAACCTAAAATTATTTGCAAGTATTCACATCTGCCCAAAACACTGAAAAATATTTGCAAGAATTTACATCTGCCCAAAAACTGAAAATTATTTGCAAGAATTCACATCTGCCCAAAACACTAAAAAATATTTGCTAGAATTTCCATCTGGCCAAAAAACTGAAAAATATTTAACTATCAAATCATATATCTTTTATGAACCTTGTGGTCAATGCAGTCAAGACTGTACTAGAACATTCTATCAGATAATATTTTTTCTATTGAAATATTTCTATTTTAGTCTTCAAACATTTCTTTACAATTCATTTCTTCTTTATTCACTTCTTAATCCTGTGGCTTCTTAAGATTTGGGCTACGTTAGGGTATTGGGGTATTTTCTCTTAAGGGTGGTTGTTGTTGTTGTTGTTGATGTTGTTGTTGTTGTTGTTAATAATAATAATAATAATAATAATAATAATAATAATAATAATAATAATAATAATAATAATATTATTATTATTATTATTATTATTATTATTATTATTATTATTATTATTATTATTATTATTATTATTATCACTACTACTAGCTATGCTGCAACCCTAGTTGGAAAGTAAGATGCCATAAGCCCAAAGGTTCCAACAGGGAAAGATAACCCAGTGAGGGAAGGGAATAAGGAAGCAAATAAACGATATAAGAAGTAATGAATAATTAAAATGAAACATTTTAAAAACATTAACAACATTAAAACATATATTTCATATATAAACTATAAAAATCCTATGTCAGCATGTTCCACATAAAAAAACATTTGCTGCAAATTTCAAATTTTGAAGTTCTACTGATTCAACTACCCGATTAGGAAGATCATTCCACAACTTGTCCAACAGTTGGAATAAAGCTTCTAGAATGCTGTGTAGTATTGAGCCTCACGATGGAGAAGGCCTGAATATTAGAATTAATTAATTAATTAATGCCTCAAAATGGTCGTTTATTGAAATGATAAATCTATTTGTGTCCTTTTATAATATAAAAAATCAACAAAACAAAACTTTCGGCAGACAATACAATCACACCAATCTTGTAAACTTGGGAGTTCGCATTCTAGCCTATCCACTTCCTGCTACCCCCTCCCCCCCAGCCTGCTTTTACCTATCCTTACTATCCCTCTCTATCCCCCCTCTCTAGCCATTCCCTACTCCCCTATCCCCACGACTGCTGTAACTCCGCTCACGTAGATTTTGTCTTGGAAGGTTTCAAGTTGGGACAAAGTTTGACAGTCTTTCGAAGCAACCACTAACAACTTGATGAAGTCTCGAATCTGGATTATTGTGGGAGTCGAGATTTTGTTCGAGCACAGCGAAAGAAGATTTGATGGTTCTTGATTCTAGATAATGTTTGGTGGACATATTTTTTTTATATATAATAAATTAGATAGTGATTTTTCACTTTGATAATAAATTGATACCTAAATCTTTTCATATTTTTCACTGAGGATAAATTCATGTGTGTATTTTGCCATATTTTTCACTTTGATAATAAATTGATAAGTGAATTTTGCCATATTTTTCACTTTGAGGATAAATTCATGCGTATTTTGCTGATAAATTCATACAGTGTGTGTATTTTGCCATGTTTTTCTCTTTGATAATAAATTGATACGTAGATCTTTTCATATTTTTCACTTTGAGGATAAATTCATGTGAGTATTTTGCCATATTTTTCACTTTGATTTTAATTCACAAGTGATTATTCAACGCATTTTTTGATCAATGTGAAATAGGTAATTTATTTATCTATTTATTTGAAATTGAATTTCTTAAAATAGCCTTGCGATGTTTAGGAAAATAACACGGGTATCAATTATAATCTTTTGAATTTCAATTACATCACAAAAAATCACATGATTTCATCGTATTATCTTATCTTTCCTATATAATAAACAGCAAGTGGCGGGCTATTTTATATATATATATATATATATATATATATATATATATATATATATATATATATATATATGTGTGTGTGTGTGTGTGTGTGTGTGTGTGTGTGTACACACAGCAGATATATATATAAATATATATATATACATATATATATATATGTATATATATATAAATATATATATATATATATATATATATATATATATATATATATGTATATATATATAAATATATATATATATATATATATATATATATATATATATATATTTATATATTTCCGGTCACGCTGAGAGACATTACCTGACGTATAACTGTCTGGTCTCTCCCCGTCCCTCGGGTGCGGAGTACCCCAAGAGGTACACTCGTAAACCACAACTTTCGTGTTGTACTTAGGAAAGCAGGAGGGGGTGGGATGGGTTTAATCTTTGTGTGTGTGTGAGTGTGTATCTATCTAAACATTTAGTCTTAAACTAAAGCAGTAGATCCAAAATTTACATTCAAAAGAAAAGCTTAGCCTAGAGCTTAAGTTAAACTTTGGCTAAAAATCTTGATACTCTACAGAATTCTCTATTTTTTTGTTACTCAAGATATTAGGTACACTGTTAAAAAAAAAAAAAAAAAAAAAAAAAAACCGTAATTTTAATCTGAAATTCTCCGTAAAAATCTACTGTTCTCAACCGTATTTCATGAAAATACAGGCGATCGTAATTTTACCATACTTTGCTATTATATTCTACGGATTGGTGGCCGTAAAATCACTCCTTTACGTCAATATATCCGTTTTTATAACAGGAAAAATCCTGGCAACATTTATTCCAGGATTTTTACCGTTTTTTTTTTATGCCAATTTTTAACTGAGTATCCTATATCTACACTCTTTTTTTTATTGTCTTCGAAAACTCCTGTTTGTTTTCTACTGAGTACAGTCATTTATTATTTAAGAGTCTGTAAATGGTTTCACAAGTGCTCTTAAAGAATTTAGGGAGAGTTTGCTTCTGGGTTTAATGACCATGCCTGTCTGGCTTGCAATGGTACGAATTGTTTAGTCACGTATATACATATATGCATATACCCATATATATATATATATATATATATATATATATATATATATATATATATATATATATATACATATATACATATATATACAGTATATATATAAACTATATATATATGTATATATATATTTATTTATATAAACTATAAACATATATATATACACACACACACACACACATATATATATATATATATATATATATATATATATATATATAATATATATATATATATATATATATATATATATATATATGTATATATATATATATATATATATATATATATATATATATATATATATATATCTCATGCCTAATTCTCGAAATTACCTATTATTGTTATTGTTATTGTTATTGTTATTG
Source organism: Palaemon carinicauda (assembly GCF_036898095.1). Taxonomy (NCBI): domain Eukaryota; kingdom Metazoa; phylum Arthropoda; class Malacostraca; order Decapoda; family Palaemonidae; genus Palaemon; species Palaemon carinicauda. Next base: position 139,900,269 of record NC_090736.1, on the reverse strand, counting down.
TTACAAGCTAAGCTATAGCCCTAGGTGGAAAGGCAAGATACAATAAGCCCAAGGGCTCCAACAGAGATAAATAGCCCAGTAAGGAAAGAAAACAAGGATATAAATAAACTACAAGAGAA
>NC_090736.1:139882650-139895150 GCF_036898095.1 Palaemon carinicauda | reverse complement strand
TATTAATTCAACTACTGCTGTGGTGAATTTGAAAAATTCATTTCCTTTCGTAATACAAGATTGAATTTTTGAATATAATTCATATTAATTTAACTGATGTTCTGTTGAATTGGCAAAGTTTGTTTCCTTTCGTAATCCAAGAATGAATTCATGGGTATAATTCATATTAATTCAACTGATGTTCTGGTAAATTTACAAAGTTTGTTTCCTTTCGTAATCCAAGAATGAATTCATGGTATAATTCATATTAATTCAACTGATGTTCTGGTGAATTTACAAAGTTTGTTTCCTTTCGTAATACTACAATGAATTCTTGTTATAATTCATATTAATTCAACTACTGCTCTGGTCAATTTGCAAAGTTCGTTTCCTTTCGTAATACAAGATTAAATTTTTGAATATAATTCATATTAATTCAACTGATGTTCTCGTGAATTTGCAAAGTTTGTTTCCTTTCGTAATACTAGAATGAATTCTTGTTATAATTCATATCAATTCAACTACTGCTCTGGTCAATTTGCAAAGTTCGTTTCCTTTCGTAATACAAGATCGAATTTTTTAATATAATTCATATTAATTCAACTGCTGTTCTGATGAATTTGCAAATTTCGTTTCCTTTCGTAATACAAGAATGAATTCTTGGTATAATTCATTTAAATACAACTGCTTTTCTGGTGAATTTACAAAGTTCATAATACTAGAATGAATTCTTGAATATAATTCATATTAATTCAACTACTGTTCTGATGAATTTGCAAAGTACCTTCCCTTTCGTGATACTAGAATAAATTCTTAGGTATAACCCATATCAATGCAATTACTATTCTGGCAAAAGCTTTCCTTTAAAAATACTATTTCTATTTTCTTTAATGCCGTAACTCGATATCAAAGCAATTTTTAATTGGAACAACGATTCACATCCTTTTGATAAGTTTATCCCAAAGGCAGCTACGCGAAAACCACTCGCTGATTCAGCATTTTAAGGTTTAAGGGCCACTCACGAATAGCAGAGGCAAGGGACAGTGACTTTGCACTATCAAGTAGGATAATGTCCTTGAGACTGACCATGGGTTTTCCATCCAAGGTAGGACCAAGGAGAGCCAGGCAATGGCTGCTGATGTCTCAGCATATAGACCTATAGGCTACCCCAAACTCATAATCTTTAGCTCACAAGGATGGTGAGGTTGCAGCGACCAAAGAAATGATCGAGTTTAAGAGGGACTCGAACCCCAGTCTGACGTTCACCAGTCAGGGACGTTACCACATTGGACACCACAACCCAGATCAGTGATATCTCTGAAACTAAAGCGATTGAGTATTAATCCAATTGGTGTATTAATTTCTTTTATATTTGCATTTTACATTTAGTTGATATACAGTTTCTGGAGATGTATCGGTTTATTTCGGAGTTATTGCTGTATCTTCAGTTGTATAGACTTAGTAACTGTTGGTGATTATTGTATTTCAGTTGAATACTTGGAAGCTTGAATACAATAGATTTGATAACGGTTGATGATTTGTTCTATCCAGTCTGTTTGTATCCCTGCTTCAAAAGGAATTGTTTCCTAAGTGAGACTGGAGAAACTGTAGAAAGGGGACGTGTGAGGAGTTGGACAGCTCTAAATAAAAAGAAGACAAAGGTAGATTAACAGTCATCATCATCTCCTATTACGCCTATTGACGCAAAGGGCCTCGGTTAGATTTCGCCAGTCGTCTCTATCCTGAGCTTTTAATTCAATACTTCTCCATTCATCATCTCCTACTTCACGCTTCATAATCCTCAGCCATGTAGGTCTGGGTCTTCCGACTCGTCTAGTGCCTTGTGGAGTTCAGTTGAAGGTTTGGTGAACTAATCTCTCTTGGGGAGTGCGAAGAGCATGCCTAAACCATCTCCATCTACCCCTCATTATGATCTCATTCACATATGGCACTCGAGTAAGCTCTCTTACAGTTTCATTTCTAATCCTGTCTTGCCATTTAACTCCCAGTAAAAGATATAAATAACAGGATTGAAGCTTGAGGAAAATTTACTTTCAGACAGAACAGATCCAATTACATCGTAAATCAAGATTTTAAGAAAGAAATTAACATTTTTTTAGAGGATTCAATCAATAATTAAGGAGACTCCTGCTTTGGGGTCCACACCAGGACCCCAGAAACTCTGTCATATTATAATAAACTTATTCTGGACGGGTTGCAATGTTGCAAGAGCTCATGCCTGGAAAGAGTTCCGTGTTTTTCTTTTCTTCAAATCTTTGGGGGAATTTATATCTCAATGAAATATTTTTCGTTCATTATGGCTGCTCAATTCATGTATTATTATTATTATTATTATTATTATTATTATTATTATTATTATTATTATTATCATTATTATTATTATTATTATTATTATCATGATTATTATTATTATTATTATTATTATTATTATTATTATTATTATTATTATTATTGTTATTATCATGATTATTATTATTATTATTATTATTATTATTATTATTATTATTATTATTATTATTATTATTATTATTATTATTATTATTATCAGCGAAGCTACAACCTTAGTTGGAAAAGCAGGTTGCCATAAGCTCTCAACATTTTATAAAAACTTCCTTGGCAATTTTTATTTATCTACATGTTTCAGCATAAGAAAAAAAAAAGATTGATCATGTTGCAAAATGTTCTGCAAACCTATTATTTCTACGTGTTGATAAAAGTTAAACACATTTGTAACATCGGGAAATATGAAATCGTATTCAATCTGAAATAGATGAAAATCCCAGAGAGTAATTGGAAGAATAAAAAAAAAAAAACAGTTCACGAAACTGAATCTGGATTGACTGATTGATTGAAAGTTTTCTGGCATCCTGACATCTAAGGTCATTGACGCCGAGCTGAATCTGGAACCCCATAAAAACATAAGCGTTAAATGTTGTGGGGATCAACTATATATACATATATATATATATATATATATATATATATATATATATATATATATATATATATATATATATATTTATATATATATATATATATATATATATATATATATTTATATATATATATATATATATAAATATATATATATATATATATATATATATATATATATATATATATATATATATATATATATATATTTCTCCTCCTCTTGTTTTGTTAAAGTTTTTATAGTTTATATAGGAGATATCTATTTTAATCTTGTTGTTCTTCTTCAAATATTTTATTTTTCTTTGTTTCCTTTCCTCACTGAGTTATTTTCCCTGTTGGAGCCCCTGGGCTTATAGCATCCTGCTTTTCCAACTAGGGGTGTAGCTTAGCTAATAATAATAATAATAATAATAATGATAATAATAATAATAATAATAATAATAATAATAATAGTAATAATAATAATAATAATAATAATAATAATAATAATAATAATAATAATAATAATAATAATAATAATAATAAATTCTGTAAAACCTAGAAGTAACTATCTCGCCAACTGCTAACAAAAATCAAAATAATTAAGATGAAAGAAAAAATTGTGAAAAAAAGATACGTACAAAAGAAGTGGTTTAGCCAACTTTGAATAAATCCATCGGAGTTATGTGTGACAAAGTTGCTTGCGAAAAAGAAGTGATATAGACTGAAAATAATATTGAAATAACTCACTGTATTTTTAAGGGATGCGATGATTTGTTATTGTTCGTAAAATACTTTATTTTAATTGTTTACTACTTTCCATATAGTTATTTATTTCTTTATTTCCTTTCTTCACTGGACTATTTTTCCTTGTTATTATTATTATTATTATTATTATTATTATTATTATTATTATTATTATTATTATTATTACAACCCTAGTTGGAAAAACAGGATGCTATAAGCCCAGGGGCCCCAACAGGGAAAATAGCCCAGTGAGGAAAGGAAATAAAGAAAAATAAAATATTTTATGTATAGTAACAATATTAAAATAAATATGTCCTTGGGCTTATAACATCCCGATTTTTCCAACTAGGATTGTAGCTTATAATAATAATAATAATGATAATAATAATGATAATAATAATAATAATAATAATAATAATAATAATAATAATAATAATAATCATCATCATCCATGATATATAACAACTACATATAACCTCTCATAATTTAACCACTAATGACTACTACAGAAATTAGGCAACAATTAACACGTTTTATTAAGCTTATAGATGACTATTTTCATTAATTTATTAATATATAATAATAATAATAATAATAATAATAATAATAATAATAATAATAATAATAATAATAATAATAATAATAATAATAATAATAATCAACTTGATGATGGTGATTATATGGAAATCCATTGCGTATCTGAAAAGGACTTTCAATTTATATAAGTGCACTTTTACCTAACATTATATTCAAAGGTTATCATTTTAATGCATTTTACAATGAATTTCATAAAACTATTCGATGAACACGTCTTATCAAAACGCTTATAGTTCATAAATGAAAACTATTTATGTATCCTGTTTATTTTCATAATTCATGATTGATTGATTGATTGATTTAAAGGATGCCTGAAAACTTTAAATCAATCAATCAATCAATCATGAATTATGAAAATAAACAGGATACAAAAATACTTTTCAGTTATCAGTATTTTATTTCTAATTATTATCCTTCTCAAACACGTCTTTTCAAGAGGCTTATATTATTATTATTATTATTATTATTATTATTATTATTATTATTAGCTAAGCTGCAACTCTAGTAGGAAAAGCAAGATACTATAAGCCCAAGGGCTCTAACATGGAAAAATTGCCCAGCGAGGAAAGGAAATAGCCAAGGTATCAATAATCGCCATCTTTTTTCCAATTGTTATAATTACCACGTTCTTTCAAGATTTTTATAGCCAATGAAAGATGAGAATAATTAGTAAAGAAAATAGCTTACAATGATAACTATCTATTTGTTTTGTTTTAATTGTTATCATTATACACGGTTACAATATTCCCCCTTTTACCAAGAGCAAGTGTTTCTCCAAAAGTCGTGAGATTATTAAAGTTGTGCTTGGAAGCACAATGCAAATGGTTTGCAATGGTGTTTCCCACCTCCCCTCCCCCCTTGCTTGCATGACCCACTTTCCCCCTTGCAGGAATCACTCGATAAACTCCATCGCGTTGCTCGTTGCTTGCCACGATTTCCCAATTCCCTAGGCTGAGACCTAACCAGAATTGTATTAACCGGGCAAAATCCATTTCGGGGTGATGTTGCAACTGCTGTTCTGCCTTAAAGTTTACTTCTCTCGTAGAAGAAATTTGCAAAGTGTCTTTCCTTTCGTTGTGGTGGCCTGTTGGTAACGTCCTTGCCTAGTGATCGCCAGACCTGGGTTCGAGTCCCTCTCAAACTGGAAGGTTCCTTTGACGTGGCAGCCTCACCATCCTTGTGAGCAAAGTTTACTTCTTTCATAGAAGAAATTCGCAAACTGTCTTTCCTTTCGTTGTGGTGGCCTGTTGGTAACATCCATGCCTGGTGATTCCCAGACTAGGGTTCGAGCCCCTCTCAAACTCGTTAGTTCCTTTGGTCACTGCAACCTACCCATCCTTGTGAGCTAAGGATGGGGGGGGGGAGAGCCTATAAATCTATGTTTTGAGTTATCAGCAGCCATTGCTTGGTTCTCTTTGGTCCTAGCTTGGATGGAGAGGGGGCTTGGGTGCTGATCATATGTATATATGGTCAGTCTCTAGGGGTATTGTTCTGCACGATAGGGCAATGTCACTGTCTCTTGCCTCAGCCATTCATGAGAGGCCTTTAAAGCCTTTAAATGCAAGAATAGGGGCGTATGTAATTAGATGAGACAGGTCCAACTTCCTTGTTACCTGTCAATCTCGATTATATTCACGATGGAAATGTTTATATTTGGCTGAAATACGATACATCTGCTCACACGAGACACTCAGACAATATCATACTGCTGCCAGTAGAACCTCAAACAGAATTGCATCTTGCTGGTGCTGTTGTTGTTGTTGTTATTGTTGTATATTGCCTGGCCCATGTGGCCGAGCATAGGTCCTTGCAATTCTGCAGCCCGCAGGTGTTGAGATGATTTTAATTTGAATGTGAACAAATAATAAAACAACACGGAATCTCTTAAAACCCCCCCCCCCCTCTCTCTCTCTCTCTCTCTCTCCTCTCTCTCTCTCTCTCTCTCTCTCTCTCTCTCTCTCTCTATATATATATATATATATATATATATATATATATATATATATATATATATATATATATCTCTTTCTCTCTCTCTCTCTCTCTCTCTCTCTCTCTCTCTCTCTCTCTCTCTCTCTCTCTCTCTCTCGTAAAAGACACTCACACACAATATCATACCGTTGCCAGTAGAACCTCAAGCAAACTCTCTCTCTCTCTCTCTCTCTCTCTCTCTCTCTCTCTCTCTCTCTCTCTCTCTCTCTCTCTCTCTCGTAAAAGACACTCACACACAATATCATACCGTTGCCAGTAGAACCTCAAGCAAAATCTCTCTCTCTCTCTCTCTCTCTCTCTCTCTCTCTCTCTCTCTCTCTCTCTCTCTGTAACAGTAAATCCAGCGGCATCGAAATACAACGGACCTTCTTGAGAATTCGTTGTCTGCCAAGCAACTTCGTGGAGGATATTTATGGTTTGTTAGATGCTCTTCGTATTCTGGTGGTATAAAGTAAGAGAGAGAGAGAGAGAGAGAGAGAGAGAGAGAGAGAGAGAGAGAGAGAGAGAGAGAGAGAGAGAGAGAGAGAGAGATCTTATCACACCCTGAGAAGAGAGGAATGAATTACAAAATCAAGAAAGAACTTTATAAAAGGACGTTTGAAAATGCGAGAGAAAAGCGAGAGAGAATTGCTTGAAAACTGGATGAAACATCAGAAGAGAGAGAGAGAGAGAGAGAGAGAGAGAGAGAGAGAGAGAGAGAGAGAGAGAGAGAGAGAGAGAGAGAGAGAGAGAGAGAAAAAAATCGCACATAGATTAGTAAAAGAACATAAAAAGACAAGAGAGAGAGAGAGAGAGAGAGAGAGAGAGAGAGAGAGAGAGAGAGAGAGAGAGAGAGAGAGAGAGAGAGAGAGAGAGAAAGCTTATCACGCAGGGAGAAGAGGGAATTGAGAAATCACGAACATAACTTACATATTGGAAGTAAAGCAGCTCAGCGAAGTCCTTCTCAAAGACACGGATATTTGAGAATTTTCCTCAGAACTTGAGACGTACTTTAATTTAATTTATCATATTTTTAACGTTAAAGTTCATTCCAGTTTTTTTTTTTTTTTTTTTTTTTTTTTTTTTTTTTTTTTTTTACTAAAGGGATATTTATTAATTCATTTCGATTATAATTTTCTGGTATATCCAATTGGGGCCCTTTGCGTCAATAGGCGTAGGAGATGATGATAATTTTTTATATATCAAACTATTGATATGGGTTTAAGTTGAGTTTTACTTTAATATAGGCGTATTTAACCGCAGTTTTTAAAATATAGCTTAGTATTTTCTTCATATGAATTTCCTTTGTTCTAATGCTAATTTTTTTTAGCACTGATTCAGTTTGAATTAAATTTCTCTGATTGTAAATTTCACAAGGAATAGGCTATCCTTTGATGAATTTAGTCAATGAATCCTTTATGGATTTCATCAGTCTATGAGACGACTAGTGAAATCTAATTGAGGCCCTTTGCGTCAATAGGCATTGATGATAATGATGATGTTGGACAAAAAATTCAATATCTTATCTTTTACCGTGTACATTTTTTTCTGTCTATGATAATTAATAACTAATTAATAATTGATAATTAATAAATAATAATAATAATAATAATAATAATAATTAATAATTATTAATTATTATTATTGTTATTATTATTACTAGCCAAGCTACAACCCTAGTTGGAAAAGCAAGATGCTATAAGCCCAAGGGCTCCAATAGGGAAAAATAGCCCAATGAGGAAAGGAAATAAGGAAATAAATAAATGATGAGAACAAATTAACAATAAATCCTTCTAAAAACAGTAACAACGTCAAAACAGATGTGTCATATATAAACCATAAGAAGACTCACGTCAGCCTGGTCAACATAAAAGCATTTGCTGCAATTTTGAACTTTTGAAGTTCTACTGATAATTAACAATTATTCATTAGGTTCTTCAACATTTATTCTTTTATCCAGGCCACGAATACAACATGTGTACCACCTACCTTCGCCTACAGCGAATTATCTTTTGCACTGAAGAAAAAAAAATCCTCAATGAAACCGTCGCATAAAATATGCTCTAATTAAGGAGACAACCGTGACGTCAGCTTCTAACAAGCGGCCCGGAGTCACGCAACCCAGAGTAATAATATTCGGCGGAGCTGAAGGTAATAGCTAGGGATATACGTTTGGCGTTTCCTTGCGCCGTGACTTATCAAGTCATTGGTGTAGTTCCTAGTCTCGAATGAGATATGCTTAGCTTAGAAATGTATATATATATATATATATATATATATATATATATATATATATATATATATATATATATATATATATATATATATATATATATATGTATGTATATATATATACATATATATATATATATATATATATATATATATATATATATACATATATATATATATATGTATGTATATATAAATGTATATATATATATATATATATATATATATATATATATATATATATATATATATATATTTATATATATGTATATATATATATATATATATATATATATATATATATATATATATATATATATATATGTATGTATACACATATATATGTATATATATTATTATTATCATTATTATTATTATTATCATTATTATTATTATTATTATTATTATTATTATTATTATTATTATTATTATTATTAAAAGCTAAGCTACAACTCTAGTTGGAAAATCAAGATGCTATAATTATGCCCAAGAGCTTCAACAGGGGAAAAAATAGCACGGTGAGGATAGGAAATAAGAAAATGAATAAACGATATAAATAGTTATGAACAATTGAATTAAATATTTTGAAAACATTAACAACATTGAAACAGATATTTATTATTTAAACTATAAAAGGACTTGCGTCAGCCTGTTCAACATAAAAACATTAGCAGCAAGTTTGAACTTTTGAAGTTCTACCGATTCAACTACCCGATTAGGAAGATCATTCCACAACTTGGTAAAAGGTGGAATAAAACTTCTAGAGTACTGTGTAGTATTGAGCCTCATGATGGAGAAGGCCTGACTATTTGAATTAACTGCATACCTAGTATTACGAACATGTGTGTGTGTGTATATATATATATATATATATATATATATATATATATATATATATATATATATATATATATATATATATGTGTGTGTGTGTGTGTGTGTGTATATATATATACATATATATATATATATATATATATATATAAAAATATAAGTATATATGTACACATATATGTGTGTATATATACATATATATTTATATATGTACTGTATATATATATATATATATATATATATATATATATATATATATATATATATATATATATATAAATATATATATATATATATATATATATAAATATATATATATATATATATATATATATATATATATATATATATATATATATGTGTGTGTGTGTGTGTGTGTGTGTGTCTTTGTGTGTGTGTTCTTCTCTCCTCCTACGGTTGATGTGGGTCACAGCATACTCTGAATAAGTCAGACTTGTTTCTTCTCCATTTGTCCACCTGACAAAGATGCAGTACAAGTGAATCTTCATCAAGGGACAAAAGCATAGTGGAACAAGTCAAACTTCTTCCCTCTGCTGATTCCATTGAAGGAGATCCCTTAGGTATCCAGAATAGATGACTACTACTAATACTGCTGCTTTTGGTTCTACTTCTCTCCTCCTCCGACTGAGGGGGTCACAGCATACTCTGAATAAGTCTGACTGGTTTTTTTTTCTCCATTTGTCCACCTGACAAAGAAACAGTACAAGTGAATCTTCATCAAAGGACAAAAGCATAGTTGAACAAGTCAGACTTCTTCCCTCTGCTGAGTCCATTGAAGGAGATCCCTTAGGTATCCAGAATAGATAACTACTACTAATACTGCTGCTTTTGGTTCTTCTTCTTCTCTCCTCCTCAAGCTGAGGGGGGGTCACAACAAACTAGAATAAGACAGACTTGTTTCTTCTGCATTTATCCACCTGACAAAGCAACAGCACAAGTAAATCTTCACCAAGGGATAAAAGCATAGTGGAGCAAGTCGGACCTTTTCCCTCTGCTGATTCCATTTAAGGAGATCCCTTAGGTATCCAGAATAGATAACTACTACTACTAATACTACTACTATTGCTGCTTTTGGTTGTATTTCTTCTCTCCCCCCTCCGACTGAGGGGGGTCACAGTATACTAGAATAAGTCAGACTTGTTTCTTCTGCATTTGTCCACTTGACAAAGAAACATATTGAGAGCTTGCTTTTGTATCTCGTCCATAAGGAAATTACACATTTACTAGAGAGACACTCAGTAGAGCGCATACCTCCGACTGCGACAGCTTATTTCTCAACCTTTTTTGCTCTACCTTAACCTTCACCTTTGACTTTAACATGTATTAATTGGCGTGGATATTCATACACTGAAATATGAACCACTTTTGAAGTCTCTCTGTGACAATGATTTCCAAACTTATGGTAGATTATATGAATTGGACGTTGTGCTTGACCTTGACCTTGATCTATGAACTTGACCTTCCAAAATTTAATAATTCCCAGCTTTTTACATAATATTTAATCCCTACTAGTTTCATTACTCTACTATTAAAATTGTGGCCAGGAAGCTGTTCACAAACAAACACACACACACAAACAAGGGCAAAAACATAACCTCCTTCCAACTTCGTTGGTCGAGGTAACTAGCCCTTACTAGCATAATTAGAACTTAGAGAATTGTATGGGAAGACAGCCTATGTGAAATTAATGCTTCATATCTAAGGTATCACTTAAATGTAAGTACAATTATATATATATATATATATATATATATATATATATATATATATATATATATATATATATATATATACACACACACACACACATATATATATATATATATATATATATATATATATATATATATATATATATATATATATATATGCTTTGTTGCTGTTTAATATTATTATCATTATTATTATTATTATCATTATTATTATTAACAGGTAAGCTATAACCTTAATTGGAAAAACCGGATGCTATAAGCTCAAGGGCTCCAACGGGGAAAAATAGTTCAGTAAGGAAAGGAAATAAGGAAATAATCAAACGATATGAGAAGAAAAAAACAATTAAAATAGAATATTGTAAGAACAGTAACAAAATTAAAACAGTCTCTATAAAAGAGACTTATGTCAGCCTTTTCAACATAAAGGCATTTGCTTTTTAAGTATGTTTTATATATATGCCTTGACACGTAAAGCATGTATTTATGTATGCATATATATATATATATATATATATATATATATATATATATATATATGCATATATACACATATATATACATATATATGCGTACATTATATATATATATATATATATATATATATATATATATATATATATATATATATATATATATATATATATATATATATATGTGTGTGTGTGTGTGTGTGTGTGTGTGTGTGTTTACACACACACACACACAAACACACACACACATATATATATATATATATATATATATATATATATATGTATGTATATATATACATATATATATACTTGTATATTCATGTTGATTTATATATGCATAAATGTGCAGGTGCATGTTATTCATGCTTGCAGGCATGTATATGTATATGATTGCATTATGTATATGCATTTGCGTGCTTGTAGGTACATATGTATGGATGTTTATGCATCTATATGGATAAGATTAACGTATAATAATGTAAAGATTGAGAACAAAGCCATCAGAGTAATATTGGGAGTTAAAAGGCAGGACAGGAATAGAAATTAAATGATAAGAGATTACTTGAGTGCCATATGTGGATGAGATCATGAAGAAGGGTAGATGGAGATGGTTTAGGCAAGCTCTTCGCACCCCCGAAGAGATATTAGTTCATCAAATATTTAATAATAATAATAATAAGATTAATAATAATAATAATAATAATAATAATAATAATAATAATAATAATAATAATAATAACAACATTTTACATTGAATTATGATATTGCTTTTATCAATATTCAAATAATTTATCTTTAAATATTTCAATAAAATTTATATTTCTTCTTTATAATTAAAACTTATTTACGAGTGAATAAGGAACGGAGAGTGCAGGCTTAGAAGGGCTCTTGAAAAATAGTATATTTTTCACTGTTAAATATCTTTCGATTTTGGTCTAATTTCATTTTTCCTTGTCACTAAATAATAATTCATTTTTAAAATATTATAAACTCCGCTGAG
>NC_090736.1:139875150-139877650 GCF_036898095.1 Palaemon carinicauda | reverse complement strand
ACCAGGGAGAGCCAGGAAATGGCTATTGATGACTCAGTATGTAGGCTGCCCAAAAACCCACATCCTTAGCTTATACGGATGGTGAGATTGCATAGATTACAAGAACTTATCGATCTTGAATCTCTCTATAACACCAGTCCAGCAGATCGCCAGACAGGGACGCTTCTGATAGGCTACCATCATTTGTACTATATTTTGGTAAAAGCAAGAGATAGGACAATGTCCTAGAGAACGACCACATATAAATATGATCAGCGCCCAAGCCCCTCTCCACCCAAGCTCGGACCAGGGAGCGCCAGGCAATGGCTGCTGATAATTCCGTAGGTAGGCTTATAGACTATCCAAACCAGCCATACCTAGCTCACAATGACGGCTAGGTTGCAGACACTGGTACAAACTCCCGTCTAACAGATGGCGAGACAGGAACGTTTCCAATAGCCAATGAAAGAATATTCTGTACACAGAAATTACCTCAGTTATTATTATTATTATTATTATTATTATTATTGTTATTACTTGCTAAGCTAAAACCCTAGTTGGAAAAGCAGGATGCTATAAGCGCAGGGGCCCCAACAGAGAAAATAGCCCAGTGAGGAAAGGAAACACGGAAAAATGAAATATTTTAAGAACAGTAACAACTTTAAAATAAATATTTCCTATATAAGCTATAAAAACTTTAACAAAACAAGAAGAAGAGAAATTAGATAGAATAGTGTACCCTTATTTTGACATCACATATTAACAAAATACCTAAAAAGTCTAAAAATACTCAAAGGTTTTCCCCCTTATGAGAATCAAGTTAATTCGTTCCGTTCGCAACATGTCTCCCATTTTATTAACACAATCACACCAGTTTTATTTCCTATTGATTAGATTCGTTTAAAAGAAATTACATAAAAATAATCTAAAATAATCAGCATCACAATTACATTACCTCCTTCTCTTAATTAAGTTTTTACAGTGAGACCTGTTCTAATAGAAATGTTTCTCTTTTTGTTCTGTATAATGATTTCACTAGCTTCGTCCCTTGGGTATATTTTTATAATGAGGAGTTCTCCATCTGATATGTTTATCGTTTAAATTGCATTCAGTTTTGTTACGTATTTTACTCAATCTTTATGTGTATTATTATTATTATTATTAGTAGTAGTAGTAGTAGTAGTAGTAGAAGTAGTAGTAGTAGTAGTATTTTTATTATTATTATTATTATTATTATTATTATTATTATTATTATTATTATTATTATTGTTGTTGTTGCTGCTGTTGTTGTTGTTAGCATTATTATTTTTATTTTCATTATTATTATTATAATTATTATTATTATTATTATTATTATTATTATTATTATTATTATTATTATTATCATTACTATTATTATCATTATTATTATAATTATCATTATTATTATTCTACCTAAGCTACAACCCTAGTTGGAAAATCAAGATGCTATAAAGCACACGTCTATAGGTGATCACCCAAAGGACATTATCAGGTAGTAACTCCCTCTTCAACTCCCCCCCCTCTCATATCTACTCCTAACTCCCACTGGTCCCCAGGTTTAATCCTCTCCCCCGCCCTTCCCTCCACACTGATTCCTTTTATGGGCCTTTATCTTTAAATGTCCCGCTTTATCCAGAATAATGTCCTCGATAAACTTCCTTATCTTCGAAATGTCTCAATTTTTTTTTAATGGTCACAGCATCGTGTTCTGCCGAGACAGGTGTTTTAATTAATCCAGGTTATCTTTCACATGTGTTCCAGGAGGATGTGTTTTAAGGTGTGAAATTTCTCGTATTGTTTTTAGAATGAAGTGTTCAAAGTACAGTAAAATTCTTACACGCTAAATGGATAAGGAACTGGTAATACTATTAACTAATGATATTAATACTTAAAAACGTTTATTATTATTATTATTATTATTATTATTATTATTATTATTATTATTATTATTACTAGCTAAGCTACAACTCTAATACTCTTAAATACTAATATTTATATCAATAAAAGTGTATCCATATTTCCACTGTTATTAATATCATTATTATTAAGCTTATTATTATTATTATTGTTGTTGTTGCTGGTGGTAGTGTTGTTGTTGTTGTTGTTGTTGTTGTTGTTGTTGTTATCATTATTATTAGCTAAGCTACAATCAAAAGGCTCTAACTCCTTTTCCTTCTTATTTACTAGCATTTGATAGAAACAATATTTTTCCTTAAAAATTTCTTCTTTTAAATCCTATAATATCTCATATTGACCCATAGCAACAAACACTCCCTACTGACTTGGCTACCCCAATCTAACTCTTCTTCAACTCCTGATACATAAATATCAAGTTCGTTTCTTTTATCAAATATTCTATGAAAAGAACTCACATAAAGATATATATTTATAGAATTTTTCATAATGTCACAAAACTCGATTTTCATTCATGTCGAATATTTAACGAGCACTCCCTGATGACTTAATTACCCCATTCTAATTCTACTTCAACTCCCAATAC
>NC_090736.1:139865150-139867650 GCF_036898095.1 Palaemon carinicauda | reverse complement strand
CGCTGTGAATTTGGTTACAATTGTCCTAATAAGAAAACAAATACCGAATAAAATTATACTCCGACAATTTTGTTACAAATGTTTTATAACAAAATTGTGAGAGTATAATTTCATTCAGTATTTGTTTTCTTATTAGAACAATTGTAACCAAATTCTCAGCGTAAAATACAATTCAGTCTGCTTTCTTGCTAGAATAATTGTCCAAAATTCTCAAAATCACGAATTCTATAAAAGTACATGAAAATTATAGGGGATAAATCCATTTTCATTTGTTTGTTTGTTAATTTACATTAGAAATTTAAACAGATTTACATATTGCGGAGCTAATTAATATATCGAATTACATTTATAAATTTATATATCTTGAAATGAGCTTCTGCGTGCCTATTGACGCAAAGGACCTCGGTTAAATTTCGCTAGTCGTCTCTATCTTGAGCTTTTAAATAAATACTTCGCCATTCATTATCTCCCACTTCACTTAAGAGGCACTAGAAGAGTTGGAAGACCCAGGCCTACATGGCTGAGGACTATGAAGCGTGAAGCAGATTATTTCATATAGTCGTTTCTGTATCAACAACGGGTAATCAATGATATAGTATGCCAAAACCAAAGCATTATAGAAAAAAACAACTAGAGGCATACTCAGTAGAGCGCAGACCTCCACCGCGGCAGCTTATTTCTTGACCTTGACCTTTGTCCTTAACATTTTAAATGGCGTGCATTTTCATACACTCAAATATGAACCAAGTTTGAAGTCCCTCTGTGACAACGATGTACAAACTTATGTCTCTCTCTCTCTCTCTCTCTCTCTCTCTCTCTCTCTCTCTCTCTCTCTCTCTCTCTCTCTCTCTTCTTTTAACACTTTACACTTAAATATCTTTTAGATAACGCATCTCTCTCTCTCTCTCTCTCTCTCTCTCTCTCTCTCTCTCTCTCTCTCTCTCTCTCTCTCTCTCTCTCTCTTCTTTTAACACTTACACTTAAATATCTTTTAGATAACGCATCTCTCTCTCTCTCTCTCTCTCTCTCTCTCTCTCTCTCTCTCTCTCTCTCTCTCTCTCTCTCTCTCTCCAAATTCCTTTAGTAGTAGTAGTGTTGTGATGCTATACAGTATTTTGGTATTCCAGGGCATTCGCCTCATCATATCAAAAGGAATTTCTCTTTGTGTCCAGCTGAACTTTGAAACATGCTACCGGATATTCCGGTGTATTTACTCACGCCCGTTCCGGCGAGTTTTCTACACTCGCTAATTCTGCTATTTTCGGTGTGGCTTTGTTGACATTGCTCGACACAGCCTCTTAGTTGATTCGGTGTCTTTCAGATTTGTAAAGGTCTGGTAGTGTGATACCTGGGAGGAGTCCTCCTGGTAATATACTTGACGACGAAAATGACCGACGGCGAAAACGATGAAAACGACAACGACTGGGGTGACGACGACTATGACGAAAACGACCGTCTCTGCCTGGTGTTTGCCAGTCGGGAGTTTGAGTCCCGCTCAGACTTCTTAGTGCCATTAGTGTCTGCAACCTTACCATCCTTGTGAGCTAAAGTTGTGGGGTTTGGGGAAGCGAATTGGTCTCTCTGCTGAATCATCAGCAGCCATTGCCTGGCCTTCCTTGGTCCTAGCTTGGGTGGAAAGGAGGCTTGAGCGCTGATCATATGATATATGGTCAGTCTCCAGGGCATTGTCCAGCTTGCTTAGGCAATGTCACTGTCCCTTGCCTCTCCCATTCATGAGTGGCCTTTAAATCTTCTAGACGTCGACAACGATGGCAAATGGGGAAAACTTGATTGGTTCAGTCTTAATTTGTATTTTCACTTTGTTTATTTTATTCTTCCCTGGGTTATTATTTGTTTGCCAGTGTACGCGACCTGTCAAAAATGACAGCTAAATATTTAGATAGATATGGGACACACATGCACACGCAACCCTCTCTCACCAGGCTATGGCTACTCCCTCTCTCCCCACCCACATACTCGAGGGACGCGGAAAGCTAAACATGATCAATATATATATATATATATATATATATATATATATACATATATATATATATATATATATATATATATATATATATATATATATATATATATATATATATACGTATATACATACATGAATATATATATATATATGTATATATATAATTATATATACAAGTGTGTGTATATATATGTGTACATATATATATGTGTATATATATATATATATATATATATATATATATATATATATATATATATGATCATATATTCGCAGATACGTAGTTCTTTATTATATAGGGAGGTTTACTTAACCCCTAACCCTTGTTTTGTAAGAATTATGTATTTCATATCACTTAAACCATCATATATACATCATCTGTCACTACATTGTAGTTTTCATCTGTATGAAAGGGGTCTGTAAATTAATTTCTAATAATAATAATAATAATAATAATAATAATAATAATAATAATAATAATAATAATAATAATAATAATAATAATAAGATTAA
>NC_090736.1:139852650-139857650 GCF_036898095.1 Palaemon carinicauda | reverse complement strand
AAAATATTTTATTTTTCTTTGTTTCCTTTCCTCAATGAACTATTTTCCCTGATGGGGTCCCTGTGCTTATAGCATCCTACTTTTCCAACTAGGGTTGTAGCTTAGCAAGTAATAATGATAATAATAATAATAATAATAATAATAATGATAATAATAATAATAATAACTACTCTTAGCCAAAAGAACAAGATGTCACAAATGCAAGACTCGTAACTTACTAAATGTTATAGAAGTAAAGGACGCTCTTCTTGGAACGTTATCCAAATAAACCATCATAAGACAAAGGCGAGAAGAAGATGGGACCTCCTTTAATGAAAAGATCCCGCCAATGTAACTTTTCTGTGACAACCTGAGCATATAATCATACATAAAAGCATTTCCTCTTTGAGGTGGGAAGTGAGATTGGGGAGGTTCCCCGGGGGAGGATCCTGGGGGAGGTTCTAGAAAGGGGGCGGGTTAACGAGAGGAACAGGGGTTAAATGAATTTGTAATGGCCTTGTTCACAACTGCGGACTAATTTAATTAGGCAAACTCGGTTAAGTAAAGTCTTAATTGTTTTTGTCGGTTAGGGAAAGAAACGGAAGAAATAAAAGAAATAAAAAGCCCCTGGAAACCAAGACAAAAAACAAAAAGACAAAAAAAATACGTTTGCTACGTAATAACATTGCTTCTCTCCCCACTGGTACAAATTAAACTATATTTTTTTTGTCATCCTTTAAAAAAAGGGTTAAGAAAAAACAGTGATCTCTTCGCTCGGTTTATCTACAGCTGTGGTTATTGGATTTCTTAAAAAGGATTCTGTTTGTGGAAGTAAAAGCGGTCTCGGAAACTTCCCCGCCTCCAAAACGATGTTTACGTTTCTAGTTAGGTAACGACTCTAACAAAGCTGTTTCTTCCTCGTTATTTATCAACCCCGACGCAACAATGTCTTGTACAAATTAATAAATAAATATATATACATACATATATATATATATATATATATATATATATATATATATATATATATATATATATATATATATATGTGTGTGTGTGTGTGTGTGAGTGTGTGTGTATTCATATATATATATATATATATATATATATATATATATATATATATATATATATATATATATATATATACAGTATATAAATATATGTATATATATATTGTGTTATATAATATATATATATGATATATAATATAATATAATATATATATATATATATATGTATATATATATATATATATATATATATATATATATATATATATATATATATATATATATATATATATTTGCCAGATACTATCGAAGCTCTTTCAATTATCATTCCTTCTTTCGTTTGTAAATATTCTTCAAGTATAGTAGTGCAATAGGGTTCTTATGACCGACGTGGTAACGTCCCTGACTGCTGTTGAACGTCAGACTGGGGTTCGAGTCCCGCACGAACTCGTTAGTTCCTTTGGTGGCTGCAACCACGCCATCTTTGTGAGATAAGGATGGTGGGTTTGGGGGCGCCTATAGGTCTATCTGCTGAGCCTTCCTTGGTCCTAGCTTGGGTAGAAATGGGGCTTAGGCGCTGATCATATGTATATACATGGTCAGTCTCTAGGGCATTGTCCTGCTTGATAGGGCAATGTCACTGTCCCTTGCCTCTGCCATTCATGAGAGGCCTTTAATTTAAATATATTTGACGCTTCTCCAACTTCTTCGATCCAAATTGACTTGACAAGTTATTATTATCATTATTATTATTATTATTATTATTACTTGCTAAGTTACAACCCTAGTTGGAAAAGCAGGATGCTATAAGCCCAGGGTCTCCAACAGGGAAAATAGCTCAGTGAGGAAAAGAAACAAGGAAAAATAAAATTCTTAAGAAGAGTAACATTAAAATGAATATCTCCTATATAAACTATAAAACTTTAACAAAACAAGAGGAAGAGAAACAAGACAGAACAGCGCGCTTGATTGTACCCTCAAGCAAGAAAACTTGAACCCAAGACAGTGGAAGACCACGGTACAGAGGTTATGGCACTACCCAAGACTAGAGAACAATGGTTTGATTTTGGAGTATCCTTCTAGAAGAGCTGCTTACCATAGCTTAAGAGTCCCTTCTACCCTAAACAAGAGGAAAGTGGCCACTGAACAATTACAGTTCAGTAAACCCCTTGGATGAAGAAGAATTGCTTGGTAATCTTAGTGTTGTCAGGTGTATAAGTAAAGAATAGGGCAGACTATTCGCTGTGTGTGTGTAGGCAAAGGGAAAATGAACCGTAACCAGAGAGAAGGATCCAACGTAGTACTGTCTGGCCAGTCAAAAGACCCCATAACTCTCTAGCGGTAGTATCTCAACGGGTGGCTGGTGCCCTGGCCAACCTACTACCTTTAAAGGTTTAAAGGCTACTCATGAGTGGCAGAGGCAACGGACAGTGATAATGCCCAAGATATTAACCAGATTACATATTGTCAGTGTCCAAGCCTCCTCGCCACCCAAGCTAGGAACAGGGAGGGCCAGGCAACGGCTACTGATGCCTCAGCAAGTAGACCTATAGGCTCGACCAAAGAGCGCTACCTTAGCTCACAATGATAGTAAGGTTATAGACACTACAAAAAAACTATCAAGCTTGAGCGTGACTCGAAACCCAGTCCGGTAGATAGCCAGGCAGAGACGGTACCACATAGGCCATCATTATTAAGGAACTTACTTGAATTAATTACCTAAGCCTTACGCAAAATACAGAAGTAATTCAGCCCTAGAGCATATAGGTAACACCTCAAAATATCGCAGTTTAAAGATGAAAATACATAACTCCATAACTATTCTTAATCTAATTTCAACATAACCAGTATTCTACGCACACACTAATAAATACATATATTCATGCATGAACAGATCCATATGTATACTATACTCAATTCTTTTTAGCGGGGCAGATTTGGACCCTTTTAGCCAGGAAAAGTTTACTGCTATCTGATTGGTTAGAATTATCTTGTACAACCAATCAGCGATCAGGAAACTTTTCCAAGCTATATATATATATATATATATATATATATATATATATATATATATATATATATATATATATATATATGTATATATATATAAATATATATATATATATATATATATATATATATATATATATATATATATATATATATATATATATATATACATTCTCATTTCCATATTAGGATATGCACTCTATATTAGATATATATACCTAGCGCTTCGGAGTATTTTTGTACATAAAATGAACTATTCCAACTTTCTAATTCGGGAATAATGTAGCACATCACTCTTGTTTATTAAAAAGTGTATGTATATATATGTGTGTATATATATATATATATATATATATATATATATATATATATATATATATATATATATATCACAATTTAATATTTTCTTCCCTTTTGGCACTACTTTCTTCTTCTTCTTCTTCTTCTTCTTCTTCTTCTTCTTCTTCTTCTTCTCTTCTTCTCTGCTGACTACTGTACGTTATACCGAAGAAACACACCCAACCAAGTTTGCTTATGGACGTCCGGAATTGCCTTATAAAATTCACCCTTTTTTTTTTTGTGACTGTTGACTTCCTTCCCCCATTATTTTAGCGTTGTCCCCCACACGCCCCCCCCCCACCCTCGCCCCACCCATTTTGAACGGGATACGGCATTCGACGGCGTAACTAACGGTGGCAAATAATGGGCTACACTTGTTAAATAACGCTGACTTTGAGGTTTTGGGTAAGACGTTGCTGTTATATAGAGTCTTTTAAATCATGTTTAATGGGATCTATACAGTGTATGGACTGCGTATGGGAGGTCATTGGATGTGGCTTGCTGTATAACCTTCTTTTATCCATTATTATTCTTTTTTTATGTTTTACTTTTATGAAATATACAATGCTATATTTGATACACTAAATGTGGCGTTGTTTACTGCATGTCTCTTTTCAATTAATCATTTTATTTCAAATTTTACTTTTATGTAACAGAAAATTATATATTTGACACACTAAATGTGGCGTTGTTTACTGCATGTCTCTTTTTAATTAATCTTTTTTTTCTAATTTTACTTTTATGTAACACAAGATGATTTGTATTTGACAAAATAGATATGGCGTTGTTTACTGTATGTCTTTTTTTATTATTTTTCTTTTAAGTTATACTTTTATGGAACACAAAATTATCTGTATTTGACACAATAAATATGGCGTTGTTTATTCTATGTAATTTCTTTTTATTATTTTTCTTTCAAGTTTTACTTTTATGGAACACAAATTTATTTGTATTTGACACAATAAATATGACGTTGTTTACTGCATGTCTCTTTTCAATTAATTAATTTTTTATGTTCAAATTTTACTTTTATGTAACACAAAATTATTTGTATTTGACACACTAAATGTGACGTTTTTTACCGTATGTCTCTTTTCAAATATATTTTTTTTCTATTTTACTTTTATGAAACACAAAATGATTTGCATAATGATATTGTGTCTTTGACACCGATTTGAATTTTGTAATAATTAAGAGGAAAGGATTTTCTAAATCTTCTACTTGAACTTACTATTTTGAATTAATTAAAACCAATAAAAAATAACTTTTTTTTTTACTATATTTTTCATGTTTTACGTTTATCAAACATAAAATGATATTGTATTAGACACTGGCTTCTATTAGTTGAAATCAGTATGAAATAATTTCCTTTTTTTTTTTTTTAGTTTATATTCTTTTCCAGGCTTTACATTATGAAACATGAAATAATATTGTATCTGACACCGATTCGAATTAGTTAAAACCAATATGAAATAATTTCCCTTTTTTTTAGTTCATATTCTTTTCAGGTTTTACATTATGAAACATGAAATAATATTGTATCTGACACCGATTTGAATTAGTTAAAGCCAATATGAAATAATTTCCTATTATTCAAACTTTCTATTTACTTTTTTTTTTTTTTTCAGGTTTCACGTTTATTAAACATCAAACTATATT
>NC_090736.1:139845170-139852150 GCF_036898095.1 Palaemon carinicauda | reverse complement strand
AAAATTACATTTTTCCATATTAGGGGATACTATAGAAAAATTATTACACAGGTAAATATGGTGTAAAATATGATAAAATTCATAACCTTATTATAAAATATTCTGAAGAGATCAGACACAGTTTTAAACGCCTTTTTCGTATTAATAATATCAAAACTACTACTACTACTACTACTACTACTAATAATAATAATAATAATAATAATTATAGTAGTAGTAGTAGTAGTAGTAGTAGTAGTAACTATAACTATAACTATAACTATAACTATAACTATAACTATAACTATAACAATAATAATAATAATAATAATAATAATAATAATAATAATAATAATAAGAGAGGGATAGCTAGGAAAGGATTTTTTTTTATAGCAGTAGTCCCACTTAATATCAACACCTCCCAAAGTTCCTTCTCCAATAAGGATCGCTTCTACAGTATCATCAGCTACTGTAGAAGACCAAACTCTTGAAATAGGGCTTGACTTGACTATCTCTGCTACCCAGTCAAATAATTTCCACCCCAGAGTAAACTACCGCATAATTACCGACGAAATGGTCGCTCACCAGCTAAATAACTTCCATCCAGAGTAAACTACCGAATAATTAGAGACGAACTGGTCGCTCACCATCAAAATAACTCTCATCCAGAGTAAACTACCGCCTAATTAGAGACGAACTGGTCACTCACAAGCTAAATAACTTCCATCCAGAGTAAACTACCGCATAATTAGAGACGAACTGGTCGCTCACCAGATAAATAACTTCCATCCAGAGTAAACTACCGAATAATTAGAGACGAACTGGTCACTCACAAGCTAAATAACTTCCATCCAGAGTAAACTACCGCATAATTAGAGACGAACTGGTCGCTCACCAGATAAATAACTTCCATCCAGAGTAAACTACCGAATAATTAGAGACGAACTGGTCGCTCACCATCAAAATAACTCTCATCCAGAGTAAACTACCGCCTAATTAGAGACGAATTGGTCACTCACAAGCTAAATAACTTCCATCCAGAGTAAACTACCGCATAATTAGAGACGAACTGGTCGCTCACCAGATAAATAACTTCCATCCAGAGTAAACTACCGAATAATTAGCGACGAACTGGTCGCTCACCATCAAAATAACTCTCATCCAGATTAAACTACCGCCTAATTAGAGACGAACTGGTCACTCACCAGCTAAATAACTTCCATCCAGAGTAAACTACCAAATAATTAGAGACGAACTGGTCGCTCACCAGCTAAATAACTTCCATCCAGAGTAAACTACCACATAATTAGAGATGAAATGGTCTCTCACAAGCTAAATAACTTCCATCCAGAGTAAACTACCGCATAATTAGAGACGAACTGGTCGCTCACCAGCTAAATAATTTCCATCCAGAGTAAACTACCGAATAATTAGAGACGAACTGGTCGCTCACCAGCTAAATAACTTCCATCCAGAGTAAACTACCAAATAATTAGAGACGAATTGGTCGCTCACCATCAAACTAACTCTCATCCAGAGTAAACTACCGCCTAATTAGAGACGAACTGGTCACTCACAAGCTAAATAACTTCCATCAAGAGTAAACTACCAAATAATTAGAGACGAACTGGTCGCTCACCAGCTAAATAACTTCCATCCAGAGTAAACTACCGAATAATTAGAGACGAACTGGTCGCTCACCATCAAAATAACTCTCATCCAGAGTAAACTACCGCCTAATTAGAGACGAACTGGTCACTCACAAGCTAAATAACTTCCATCCAGAGTAAACTACCGCATAATTAGAGATGAACTGGTCGCTCACCAGATAAATAACTTCCATCCAGAGTAAACTACCGAATAATTAGCGACGAACTGGTCGCTCACCATCAAAATAACTCTCATCCAGAGTAAACTACTGCCTAATTAGAGACGAACTGGTCACTCACAAGCTAAATAACTTCTATCCAGAGTAAACTACCGCATAATTAGAGACGAACTGGTCGCTCACCAGATAAATAACTTCCATCCAGAGTAAACTACCGAATAATTAGAGACAAACTGGTCGCTCACCATCAAAATAACTCTCATCCAGAGTAGACTACCGCCTAATTAGAGACGAACTGGTCACTCATAAGCTAAATAACTTCCATCCAGAGTAAACTACCAAATAATTAGAGACGAACTGGTCGCTCACCAGCTAAATAACTTCCATCCAGAGTAAACTACCACATAATTAGAGACGAAATGGTCACTCACAAGCTAAATAACTTCCATCCAGAGTAAACCACCAAATAATTAGAGACAAAATGGTCGCTCACCAGCTAAATAACTTCCATCCAGAGTAAACTACCACCTAATTAGAGTCGAAAAGGTCTCTCACCAGCTAAATAACTTCCATCCAGAGTAAACTACCGCATAATTAGAGACTAAAAGGTCTCTCACCAGCTAAATAACTTCCATCCAGAGTAAACTACCGCATAATTAGAGACGAACTGGTTGCTCACCAGCTAAATAACTTCCATCCAGAGTAAACTACTGCATAATCAGAGACGAAATGGTCGCTCACCAGCTAAATAACTTCCATCCAGAGTAAACTACCGCATAATCAGAGACGAAATGGTCGCTCACCAGCTAAATAACTTCCATCCAGAGTAAACTACCACATAATTAGAAACTAACTGGTCGCTGACCAGCTAAATAACTTCCAGCCAGAGTAAACTACCGCATAATTAGAGACGAAATGGTCGCTCACCAGCTAAATAACTTCCATCCAGAGTAAACTACCACATGATTAGAGACGAACTGGTCGCTCACCAGTTAAATTTCCATCCAGAGTAAACTACCGCATAATTAGAGATGTACTTGTCACTCACCAGCTAAATAACTTCCATCCAGAGTTAACTACCGCATAATTAGAAACGAAATGGTCGCTCACAAGCTAAATATCCATCCAGAGTAAACTACCACATAATTAGAGACGAACTGGTCTCTCACCAGCTAAATAACTTCCATCCAGAGGAAACTACTGCATAATTAGAGACAAAATGGTCGCTCACCAGCTAAATAACTTCCATCCAGAGTAAACTACCACATAATTAGAGACTAACTGGTCGTTCACCAGCTAAATAACTTCCATCGAGAGTAAACTACCGCATAATTAGAGAGGAACTGGTCGCTGACCAGCTAAATAACTTCCATCCAGAGTAAACTACCACCTAATTAGAGACGAACTAGTCGCTCACCAGCTAAATAACTTCCATCTAGAGTGAACTACTGCATAATTAGAGACAAAAAGGTCACTCACCAGTTAAATAACTTCCATCCAGAGTAAACTACCGCATAATTAGAGACGAACTAGTCGCTCACCAGCTAAATAACTTCCATCCAGAGTAAACTACCGCATAATCAGAGACGAACTGGTTGTTCACCAGCTAAATAACTTCCATCCAGAGTAAACCACCACATAATTAGAGACGAAATGGTCTCTCACCAGCTAAATAACTTCCATCCAGAGTAAACTACCACATAATTAGAGACGAACTGGTCGCTCACCAGCTAAATAACTTCCATCCAGAGTAAACTACAGCATAATTAGAGACGAACTGGTCGCTCACCAGCTAAATAACTTCCATCCAGAGTAAACTACCACATAATTAGAGACGAACTGGTCGCTTACCAGCTAAACTTCCATCCAGAGTTAACTACTGCATAATTAGAGACGAACTGGTCGCTGACCAGCTAAATAACTTCCATCCAGAGTAAACTACCGCATAATTAGAGACGAACTGGTCGCTCACCAGCTAAATAACTTCCATCCAAAGTAAACTACCTCATAATTTAAGACGAACTCTTCGCCCACGAGATTAGCCCGGAATCTTGTCCCACACTCTTCCCGGCCATCAAGAAGCGACGGTTTCTCGCGACTTTGTTGTCTGTATCTTCAACCTCGGCTCCATTACCACTTGCATTCCCGGGTCGAAGGCAGACGTCCCCCTTTCCGATATATTTGCATATAAATGTGGATTAACGTCAACGCCAGATGGTTTTAACTACAGCTCTTGATCTAGTCCGAGATCCTTTCGCGGGGAGTGAATGTTTTCGGGGTCATTTTGTGTCTGGGAAGGAATTCCGGGTCGCTGTTTGGTGTCGCATTATTCAGGTTGGGGAATGGATTCTTATTTAATTACAATAGAGGAAAAAAATTACAATCTTTTTACTTTAGCTTTTGTACTTCTCGCTATTAAATACAATAGAGTAAAACAACTACAATCTAATATATTTTTGTTTTTCTTCTCGCTATTATCGGCGCCAATGACCTTAGATGTCAGGATGCCAGAAAACCTCAAATCAATCAATTAATCTCGCTATTAACTAATACATTTATATTAAAGTAGTAAACCTACATATTTTTGTACTTACCGATATCAAAAGAATAAAAAACACACAATTTTTTTTTTTTACCGCTATCAAAAGGATAAACAAACAATTTTTTTACCGCCATCAAAAAAATAAAAAATACAATACCCTCTTTTACCGCTATCAAAGTAAATAAAAAAAATACAATCATTTTATTTTTTGTACTTAACGATATCTAATAGATATTCATAAAAGCGAATAATATGATTTTACATAATTCTATCTACAACTTTATCCGCTCCTACACCAAAAATGTCACGATAAGGAATAAAGAAGATAGGAAAAACCTAACTCAGTTTTGTTGATCATAAATTGGTCATAGCGTCGGGAGACAATGCAGAGAAAAGGGGTGGGGGTGAGGTGCTTGACATAGTGATATACTAGTGAGGGGGGTGAGTGGAGATTGTTATTGTTCGGAGATGATTAAAAACACCACTATAGTCTTAGAGAACACCAAGGACGTTCATAGGGTTGTGGTGGCCGATGCGGGGGTAACGTCCCTGACTGGGGACCACAGACTAGGGTTAGAGTCCCGCTCAAATTCGTTAGTTCCTTTGATCGCTACAACTTCATAATCCTTGTGAGATAAGGTCTATCTGCAGAGCCATCAGCAGCCATTACCTGGCCCTCCTTGGTCCTAGCTTGGGTGGAGACGGGGCTTGGCCGCTGATCATATATGTATATGGTCCGTCTCTAGGGCATTGCCCTGCATGATAGGGCAATGTCACTGTCCCTTTCCTCTGCCATTTATGAACGGCCTGTAAACCTTTAAACACCAGTTTTTAAAATTATTTGCCTCAACATTCAGGAAGTAATATTGGTCACAATGTTAAGGAGAATAGGGCTGCTATTATTTTAAGGGGCATGACGCAATACTGATGAGACCAGGTGGTAAAGCTTAATGTAGTGGTAAAGTTAATGCTATGTCTATACATGACAAACTTTATGAAATTCCTTTCTTTGTACAAATATCGATTACGTGAATTTCAGGGTTAGGATAGGCTATTGATAACGTCCCCGTCTTGCAATCCTTTGGACAGGGGTTCGGTACAGACTCAAGCTCGATAGTTTCTAGTAGTGTCTGGAACCTCACCATCCTTGTAAGCTAGGGATGGGGGTTTGGGGGAGCTT
Source organism: Palaemon carinicauda (assembly GCF_036898095.1). Lineage (NCBI taxonomy): Eukaryota > Metazoa > Arthropoda > Malacostraca > Decapoda > Palaemonidae > Palaemon > Palaemon carinicauda. The sequence goes on along the minus strand of NC_090736.1, from coordinate 139,846,621 downwards.
ATATGTCTACCGACCGAGTCATGAGCAGCCATTGCCTGGCCCTCCTTGGTCCTAGCTTGGGTGTTGAGGGGGCTGGGGCACTGATCATATGTAATATGGTCAGTCTCTAGGGCATTGTCTTGCTTGATAGGGCAATGTCACTGTCCCTTGTCTCTGCCATTCATAAGCGACCTTTAAACCTTTAAGGTAGCCTGCTGATAACGTCCATGTCTTGCAATCTGTTATGCAGGAGTTCTGTACCGGCTCAAGCTCGATAGTTTCTAGTAGTGTCTGGAACCTCACCATATTATATGTCTCCCTGCCGAGATCATTGGCAGCCATTGCCTGGTCCTCCTTGGTCCTAGTTTGTGTATTGATCATAGGTATATATGGCCAGTCCTCTAGGGAATTGTCATGTCTCTTTCATCTGCCATTCATGAGTGACCTTTAAATATTTAATTACGCCAGTGTAACTAGACAGTTATGGTCTACTTCAAGAAGAAATCTGACAGAATGAAATTAATGTGTCTGGGAAATCTTATTATTCAAACTATGCTGATATCGATATGATATCAGCAAAAAGGATCATCATTATAAATTAAAGTTCAGAAGAGTTAAAGAAAAGTTCACGTCACGCTCTGGTTATTGTATTGTTTCTCCTGTATATAAAATAAAAGGAAAATAAAAAATCTACTTCCACGACAATAATAGTTAGAATATAATCACAAAAGCTATCGGTGTCAATGACCTTCGATGTCAGGATGCCAGAAAACTCAAAATCAATCAATGAATCACAAAAGCAAAGTAAGACAGTAAACTGGGGTATGATGATCCCGTAGACTTGTTTACTTTTATTGTAGGAGAAAACGTAGTCCTTATTTCATAGCTATAATTGAAGTAAAGATCAACCATTCTTTATAGTAGTTCGTCCATGATAGTTAATTTAATTTTATGATAGTCTTGCAGTCTTATTCTACAAAGCATCACTAGTTTTTAGGTTTAATAAAATAATTTCATCAATAATACGTATAAATTTACGGATATTTTCCTTTTGCTTTTTACTTATAAAGGTTTAAAGGCCACTCATCAATGCCAGAGGCAGACAGTGACGTTGGCCTATCAAGGAGGACAATGCCCTAGCTCAAAGGAGGGCCAGGCAATGGCTGCTGATGACTCAGCAGATAGACCTATAAGCTCCTCCAAACTCTCCCTTCTTTAGCTTACAAGGATATTGAGGTTGCAGCGACAGAAGGAATCCGGACAGTACTCCCGCAGGTCATGATCCGAGAAAGATTGCTTCATCACTAAACTTCTTTCAGTATATGGACTTTGAGCGCCTTCGTTCATACACTGGATGGAAATAATCCAGTGTGTTTTACAAACACTATGCAAAACAAGTGCATGAACCGAAACACTTCGTAGTGGCGGCAGGTAGTGTATTAAAACCTGCCCCCTAATTACTGTGGTAAACA
>NC_090736.1:139837670-139840170 GCF_036898095.1 Palaemon carinicauda | reverse complement strand
CTATAAGATTTTTAAGCTTTAGAATCCGTACTATTTCTTATTATAATTGGACGTATCTAAGGTTTTTAAGCTTTAGAATCCGTAATGTTTCGTATTACAACTGGACGTATCTATAAGATTTTTAAGCTTTAGAATCCGTACTGTTTCTTATTATAATTGGACGTATCTAAGGTTTTTAAGCTTTAGAATCCGTAATGTTTCGTATTACAATTGGACGTATCTATAAGATTTTTAAGCTTTAGAATCCGTACTGTTTCTTATTTATAATTGGACGTATCTAAGGTTTTTAAGCTTTAGAATCCGTAATGTTTCGTATTACAACTGGACGTATCTATAAGATTTTTAAGCTTTAGAATCCGTACTGTTTCTTACTATAATTGGACGTATCTAAGGTTTTTAAGCTTTAGAATCCGTAATGTTTCGTATTACAATTGGACGTATCTATAAGATTTTTAAGCTTTAGAATCCGTACTGTTTCTTATTATAATTGGACGTATCTAAGGTTTTTAAGCTTTAGAATCCGTAATGTTTCGTATTACAACTGGACGTATCTATAAGATTTTTAAGCTTTAGAATCCGTACTGTTTCTTACTATAATTGGACGTATCTAAGGTTTTTAAGCTTTAGAATCCGTAATGTTTCGTATTACAATTGGACGTATCGATAAGATTTTTAAGCTTTAGATGCCGTACTGTTTATTATAATTGGATGTATCTATAAGGTTTTTAAGCTTTAGAATCTAATGCTTCGTATTATAATTGTACGTATCTATAAGGTTTTTAAGCTTTATAATCTGTAATGTTTCGTATTATAATTGGATGTATCTATAAGGTTTTTTAAACTTTAGAATCTGTAATGTTTCGTATTATAACTTGACCTATCTTTAAGGTTTTTAAGCTTCAGAATCTGTAATGTTTCGTATTATAATTGGCCGTATCTATAAGATTTTTAAGCTTTAGAATCCGTAGTTTCTTATTATAATCGGACGTATCTATAAGGTTTTTAAGCCTTATAATCTGTAAAGTTTCGTATTATAATTGAACTTTTCAGTATAAATTTTCAAAATAACTGACTGAAGACGAATTTCAGGCATTCTATTCATGTCTTTTTCAAATCAATTAACCCACCTTAAACTATAATAAATATAATAATCAAGAGTATATTACTTTATTGGTTTCCCATAAGAACTATTTCCCCTCGCGCTCTACAGTATAACATTGTCATTTCCTAAAACAAGTGGAATTATCTTTGAATAAATATCAACCACCTTATGTCTTAATCCTTGCTCTCAACATCTCATTAGCATTACTTACATAGTGTTATAACAACTGACAATTTTAATGCCTCTGCCTTCAATGAGCTCTGTAAAATAATTCTAATTTTTCAATTCAACTGTTTCTAAATATCTGTGGGAACTGTTCTATTTACAACTATTTTAATTAATTACATGAATAGATTATTTTAAAAACTTCTCGCCTTATCCTTTACTATGTAGTGGATACAAATTTTCCGGAGATTTAAATATATTATGTAACCTTTAAACAGGCGAAAAAAATTGATACACTGATATATTACCACCTAATTTGAATCTATATTAAATCTAACTGAACTATACAATTACCATTATCTTCCTAATATCTGCTATTTTCTGTAAATCTTGCCACTAGAAATTACATGTGTACCGTACGTATTTTAAACTCTCTCCTACACTGTAATGGTATGTATTTTTGTATATCTCGCTCTACCCCCCCCCCCCCCCCCCCCAACGATAACAGAACCTGCTTAAGATTCCCTTTTCATGCATTAGCTGGTCTGAGTTTTTGTGACCTTCTTGCTCGCACGTACTTGTATATAAGGTCGATGTCTGTTTAATAAAGTCTAGTTCCATTCCTCTCACATCTCTGTCATAACCTAACAGTTCAATGGCACACATGCCTGTACTCCGCAATAATATTTAACAAGGCAAGTCTCCAATCTAACATGTAATTTGAGTACACTTAAAAATTCGCCTTAAAAAGAAAACAAAAAGAAAAAAAAAGGAAAAAGAAAACCGGTAAAAAATCAGGAAATAAATGTTACCAGGCATTTACCGTATTAAAAACGGATATATTAATGTAAAGGAGTGATATTACGGTCACCAACCGGTAAAAGATCATAACAAAGTAGGGTAAAATTACAGTCGCCTGTATTTTACTGAAATACGGTTGAGAACACTATTTATACGGAGAACTACCGATAAAAAATACATTTTCAACAGTGTACAACATGGAAATCTAAAACTTAACATATGAATCTTTGGAAGCTGTCACCATCTTGTATATAAAAAAGACAACAGAAATTAAAAGGAAAAGAACTCACCACATACATTAAAAAATATTGCGATCTCTTCTTGTGAAGTTGGTTACCGAAGCGATGATGAGAACCTGCAAATGTAATTGAAAAGTGAATACCACTAATTATCCAATTATTGTTCATGGATGACACTACTAATCGAATTATT
>NC_090736.1:139825170-139830170 GCF_036898095.1 Palaemon carinicauda | reverse complement strand
ATTGTTTCAAGAACACTTTGAGATGTAATTTGGGTCCAATGAATTTCGTTCCTGTCTTTCTTTGTGTCAACACACACTTATTAACATGTTAATTTGTTTCTTTCTTTTGAATATGAAATTGGAACCCAATATGCTGATAGTGCAATTTCAAAGAATTTTTCATAATCATGAAATGTATATGTATATATATATATATATATATATATGTGTGTGTGTGTGTGTGTGTATGTATACATAATGCTGTTTCTTCTTGGTCAATGTCTGTTATAATGTCTATGAATATATTACAAATACATTATGAAAATCAAGGTCAGTTACTGTAAAAATACGTTGTCAGTTACCATTTTCGACCAATTTTCACATAGCACTGAAAATCTATTTATACAGAACCATTTGGTACCAATAACTTACATAGATTACGTTATAGTTTTCCTTATACAAAAATAAAAAAAAAGTTAGGTTTCACTTCATTCAATGCAATAACAGTACTATTCAAACATTATCATAATACTTTTCATATACAAAATTAATTATATTTCTAAGAACAAATTTTAAAATTTTTCCAAAAGCTTTCGAGAGATTCGAACGCAAGTTTGTTCATAAATCCTTTATTGCTCCATTGGTTTCCTCTTGCTCATGCTAGATTCACTTGCCTATAACCTGACTACTTTTGAAGGGAAAACTGTTTCCAATAAATTTAGACCTAGAGGTAATTTTTGTCTTTGTAAAATAATTTCCCATTATGCTGGTCTCCAAATAAAGTAGATGATATTGTTACAGAGATGAAAAAATACACATTTACAGTATTATATATATATATATATACATATATATATATATATATATATAGATATATATATATATTTTATATATATATACATATACTGTATATACATATATATATGCAAATATATATATATATATATATATATACAGATTATATATATATATATATATACAGATATATATATATACAGATATATATATATATATATATATACAGATATATATATATTATATATACATATATATATACATATATATATATATATATATCATATATATAAATATATATATATACACATATATATACATATATATATGAATATATGCATATATATATATATATATATAGCTTTGTGAGGATATGTTTCACCATACCGGTATATGGGCTCCTCCCAAACACAAGTTTAAAGGTTTAAAGGCCGCTCATGAATGGCGCCCAAGCCCCCTCTCCACCTCAGCTAAGACCAAGAAGGGCAAGGCAACGCCTACTGATGTCTCAGCAGATAGACCTATAGGTTCCTCAAAACTCCCCATCCTTAGCTCACAAGGATGGTGAGGCTGCAGTTACCATAGGAACTAATGAGTTTGAGCGGGACTTGAACCCCAGTCTGGCGTTCACCAGTCAGGGACGCTACCACATCGGCCACCACAACTATAAAACTTCTGAAATAAACTTCTGAAGTTTTATAGTACAAATGTTTCTTAGTTCATATTATTATTGTATGACATATATTTTTATAATTCTATCGCTTCTATTACGAAATCGGTCAAGATTCACATAGTGTTTTACTCTCTCTCTCTCTCTCTCTCTCTTCCTCTCTCTCTCTCTATAGGACTTGGGACGTACATTGGACTAGACACGAATTACAAGAAGGTCTTTGGAACAGATGTTCAATAAATAAAAGATAATATAAAATCTCTCTCTCTCTCTCTCTCTCTCTCTCTCTCTCTCACGCAGTTAGGACCCTGGAAGTACATTTTCTATTCGATTTCTTTAGTGTCGCGACGCAGAAGCGACTGGTCTGGAAGCCTGGAAAATCTCTCTTTGGGATTTGACATTCCAGAAAAGGATGCAAATCTATACATTTCTTCATGGGAAAGTTTGCGAGGAGAAAACGCCAGGCAATCAAACTTGGGAGCTTTTGGAGTTCCGAGAGAGAGAGAGAGAGAGAGAGAGAGAGAGAGAGAGAGAGAATTTTTTTATTGTGGTCTCTTCTAACAATTGAAATGGAAAAGGATTTTGAATATATATATATAGTATATATATATGTATATGTGTGTATATATATGTGCATATATATGAATATATACATATATATATAATATAAATATTTACATATATATATATATATAATATATATATATATATATATATATATATATATGTATCTATATATAGATATATATGTATATATATAAATATATATAAATATATACATATATATATATATATATATATATACATATATATATATATATTATATAATATATATATATATATATATGTTTACACACTGTATGTTTATGTTCGTTGGGTATGCATATATACCTCGTAAAAATGTGTTTGTTTATAAGAAATCGTTCACGATTATAGTGAATGATAATTATCATTGAAATACATAATCTAATCCAAACTCACATAAGAAATAACATCCAGGGCAAAATAAATACTAAAAGCAATTATTCTTTCCTGAAGTATCCCATTTTCCCCCAGGTTAAGAAAACACAACCATAATAAAAAATGGAAGACACGGAACGAACGAAAGAAGAAATGAAGGATAAAAGAAGGAAGGTGGAAAAGGAAGAAAAGAAGTGCCAGGCCAGGTGAGAGGTTCTCATAGGAATACTTCTTCATCTTCTTCTTCTTCTTCTTCTTCCTCTGGTTGGTGAAGCCTGACGTGAAATAATTCATTAGTTAACCCTCCGCGGAGGAACACAAAACCATCACGGGGTTTACCTACAAGGATCTTCGGAGGAAAAATAAAATGTAAAATATTATAAATAAATAAATAAATATGATAAATATATGCCTTTCTTCTCCTGACTCGGTCAGCATCTTTGAGTCTTAGCAATAAACTAAGGTGAACCCATAATAAATAAATGTAAATATAAATATAATGAATATGATAGCTAAATAAATATAAATAAATATAATAAATTTAAAATATAAAAAATAAAAATAAAATAACAACGAGGGAGAGAAGAGTACCATGGGATGAGGGGGGGTGGGGGGGAAGCATTGAGAATTAAGATGATGGTTAATGAAGAAGTCCCTAACTGGGATTACCTCTTTTAAAGGTTTAATAGTCACTCATGAGCGACAGTGGCTAGAGACAGGACAGCTGCCATATATACAGTACATAGACTTACTAGTGGACGCGACCCGTCAAAAATGACGGCTAATTATGAAGATAGATAAGTACACACACAACTCCCCCTCAGAACCAGGGTATGGCTACTCCCTCTCCCTCTTACCGGAGGGAGAGACCGAATAGTTATACGTCTGGCAAGTTCACTGGGCATGACTGGAATATATATATATATATATATATATATATGTATATATATATATATAAATATATATACACGGTATATATATAACATATGTATATACAATATATATATATATATATATATATATATAATATATATAGATTATATATATATAGGTACTCAATGACTCTCTCTACCCAAGCTCAGACCCGGGAGGGACAGGCAATGGCTGCTAACGACTTTATTCAAGCTGCGAGCACGGCTCGAACTTACCTCACGAGCTCGTGAGTCAGACGCCATTACTGGCTGGAATTGAACTTGAGCGATTTTAAAAAGTTTAAAAGCTACTCATGAATGGCAGAGGCAAGGAACAGTGACTGATCATATAAACTTATGATAAGCGCCCAAACCCCCTTTCCACCCAATCTAGTACCAAGGAGGGCCAAGTAATGGCTGCTGAAGACTCAGCAGATAGACCTATAGGCTCGCCCAAACCCCCGTCCTTAGCTCACAAGGATGGTGAGGCTGCAGCGACCAAAGGAACTATCAAGTTTGAGCGGGACTTGAACCTCGGTCTTGCGTTTACCAGTCAGGGACGTTACCACATCAGTCACCACAAAAATGAGATAATTTTGGGATAAGAGATAATTGAATTTTGAACTGGCTGGGATTAATGTCGGGTGAGAGAGTGTCATGGATAAAGCATGTCAGGGCAACCAGGATTAGGAATTAGGGAATTACTGCAAGAAAGGAGAGTGTGAGGTAAGTAGAAAGAAAAGCATATTCAGAAAGCAAAAATGGTGGAGGGTAAAAAGGATAAGGAGATAAACCAACAATGGAGGATTTAAATGGAAAATAATAAAGATGGAAAACTCTGTACGACAGAGAGAGAGAGAGAGAGAGAGAGAGAGAGAGAGAGATTTGACTGGGCATTTTGAAATAATTCATTACCAAAGATGAAGAGTTATGTAGATCATTGTTAGAATGAAACTTGTAAGAGTACAAGAGTACCATCAATGGCTGTTTTACTGAGAGAGAGAGAGAGAGAGAGAGAGAGAGAGAGAGAGAGATACTACCTGTCAACCCCCTTCACTTGTAACACGTGTTCTCGTTACCACAGTTAGAATGAACGAGAAGCGGAAAACCACGGATAGTTAAAAGATATAGGGATATTCACGTTTTTACATATTCATTGTATGAAAGTAGTTCCTAATGAATGCCTGAATTTGAATAAACACTCAAACATACACACATATGTATATATATGTACATATATATACGGTATATATATATATATATATACATATATATATATATATATATATATGTATACAGTATATATATAAATATATATATATGCATATATATATATATATATGCATATATATACAGTATATATATATATATATATGCATATATATACAGTATATATATATATATATATGCATATATATACAGTATATATATATATATATATGCATATATACAGTATATATATATATATATATGCATATATATACAGTATATATATACAGTATATATATATATATATATATACTGTGTATATATATACATATATATATATATATAAATATATATATATACATATATATATAAATATATATATATATATATATATACATATATATATAAATATATATATATATATATATACTGTATATATATATATATATATATACTGTGTATATATATACAGTATA
>NC_090736.1:139815170-139820170 GCF_036898095.1 Palaemon carinicauda | reverse complement strand
TTGACCAGTATATGTTATTTGACGGTCATATAGATGAAGTTTGTAGGAAGGTAAACGGTACTTTAATATACTTAAATAGAATTAAGGATCGATTTGATAGTGAAATGCGGGGAATGGTCGTTCGGTCTCTTGCCGTGAGCATTCTTGACTACTGTTTAAAGATCTGGGGCTCGACAACTAAGCAGTAGCTGCTGCGGATACAGAGGCTTCAAAACTTTGCAGCAAAAGTAATTGATGGGAAAGCCAAAAAGTATGATCATGCAACTCCAATTTTAAATAACTTACAATGGCTGACAATCAAACAGAAGATTGATTTTTGATTTATGTGTCATGATCTTTAAAATTTTACATAATCTGACTCCACCATGGCATTTTTATCTAATAAGGGTTGGAGATAGACGTAACAGACAAACTAGATTTAATGATGACCTTTTAGTTTCAAGAACCAACACTGATCTAGGAAGCAGAGCATTTGTTGTGCGGGCTCCATCAGTGTGGGAACAAACTGCCAAACCAACTAAAAGTATTAACTAATATTAACTCTTTTAAACTGAATTTGAAAAGTATCTATTGTCCAAATTAACCTTTATAGTAAAACTTTATATATATTTTAATTGAGCTCTTTTACGCTTTTACTCCATTTTAGCAGACTATTTATGAATTTTAGATTCTATTTTAAGATAAATGTTCATAACTGTAGCTTTATAAGTACCTGTATTTCATAAGCAATTTTGAAATCGAAATGTTATAATCATGCTAAAGATAATTCTAATATTATAGAGAGATATGCTGTAACTTTTATAGCAAATATTTTTATCAAGGTAAGAATTTTATTGAGCCTCAAAGTACTATTATAAAAAGATTCATATGTTATATGCAAAATTTTCAGTGTTTTAAATACTTTAATGATGTACCTATTATATGTCACAAATTCTTAATTGTTCTTAAAATTGTATAAAGTAAATCTATATTTTTATATTTTATAATGATGTAAATTTTTATTAGGCACATGGAAATATCTAATTTTTAAATGTAAACTACTATGTAATTTGTATGTATTGTAATAGCCAATGTTGATATTGGAATAAAGCTTATTATTATTATTATTATTATTATTATTATTATTATTATTATTATTATTATTATTATTATTATTATTATTATTATTATTATTATTATTATTCGAACATAGGCTACTTACAACTCAAGGAGCTATGGAATGATTAATGATGAGAATAACGCTAGGAGAGAAAAAAAAGAACAAGTAAAAGAAAGAAATGGACATGGACAGCAAATATTAGGAGAATGACAGATAATAGATGAACATTGAGGAATAACAGAACGGGTCCATAGAGATTGCAAAAGAAGCAGGGGAAGGGTGAGAAGACAATGGATTGACGAAGTAAGAAAATTTGCAGGTGTGGACTGGCATATAAAGAACATAAACAGATGCGTGTCGAAGGACATGTCTGAGGCCTTTGTCCTACAGTGGACTAGCTAATGAGGATGATGGTGAGGGATCATATATATATATATATATATTATATATATTTATATATATACATATATATATATATATATATATATAGTCCATTGTTATGAAACGAGATACCCTTTCTCTTATTACCTCCTTCAAAAAGCAAATTACATTTAAAACAATATTGAAATAATCTAAGCATATAACAAACTAAGCAACCGCAAGGAAAATTTATAATATAATTAATTTCTACAAATTTACAGAACTAACCGTGATCATAACATCACCAAAATGTTGTTTTTACTTTAACTAATCATATTTAATTTAATTTTAATCTATGATGAGTAAAAATATCTATCTATGGAATGGTGTCTAACACTGGGTCTCCTATGGGGGAGATATATAGTTGGCATATATAGTAATTGCAAAGCAGAGTGATATGAGAGAGAGAGAGAGAGAGAGAGAGAGGGAGAGAGAGAGAGAGAGAGGCAAAACTATAATAAACATATGTTAACTCAGGTAATTGATTGATTTAAAGTTTTCCGGCATTCTGACATCTAAGGTCTAACTCAGGTAAGCTTAGAGAGAAAAGAAGAACAGGAAGTGAGAGAGAGAGAGAGAGAGAGAGAGAGAGAGAGGAAAAGCGAAATTATAAACAAATGGTAATTCCGGTAAGCTGAAAGAAAGAAAAGAAGAACAGGACGAGAGAGAGAGAGAGAGAGAGAGAGAGAGAGAGAGAATCCAAATTTGTATATAAAAATCGGACAGTTTTCGACAACGAGAACTAATAAACAAGAAAACTAAAAAAAAGGAAGAAAAACAGAGGAAAAAAAAACCCAGAGAAAGGAAGAAATGAGACCGAGCGGACAACAACTGTCCTATGGTAGATCCCACTTACGATAATAATTTTATCTTCATGGCCGCTGCCGATCACAGCCAATAAACCACGTTAATATATACAGCCACCAATTACGGTCAGAATATTTCCTTAGGACGCCTCTCTCTCTCTCTCTCTCTCCTCTCTCTCTCTCTCTCTCTCTCTTCTCATAAGAATTGTTGTTCAGTAGAAAAGTTCTCCATTTAGGCTACTTATTTCACGTGCTAATGGAGTAATTTCATCTCTCTCTCTCTCTCTCTCTCTCTCTCTCTCTCCAGGAGGAATAAAGCGGCACACGACACTCCAAGGGAATGGGAAGGAAGTCATCCCCACCTGAGGCCTGGGCCGGGGGAGGGGGAGGGGGAGAATTGCTCCTTGCAAGTGGAGTGAATAATGAACGATGGTGTTTCTCTCGCATGACAATATTTCATCTTTAAAATAATTGAATAATTGAACAAATAATTAAATAATCAAATAAATAATCATATATGAGATTCTCTTGTAATTACCTAGTAGAGACAACGATAAATCTCGCTCTGTTGATAAGACAAAAGAAAGTCTATTCAAATGAGATCTTCAAAATCCTTTACAAACAGCTACGTCAATAGATCAATCTGCTTATTATGGTAATCTAACTGTTCAGTGGCTACTTTCCGTCTTGGTAAGGGTAGAAGAGACTCCTTAGCTATGGTAAGCAGCTCTTCTAGGAGAAGGGACACTCCAAAATCAAACCATTGTTCTTTAATCTTAGGTAGTGCCATAGCCTCTGTACCATAGTCTTCCAAGATCTTGGGTTAGAGTTCTCTTGCTTGAGGGTACACTCGGGCACACTATTTTATGTAATTTCTCTTCCTCTTGTTTTGTTAAAGTTTTTATAGTTTATATAGGAAATATTTACATTAATGGTGTTACTGTTTTTTAAATATGTTATTTTTCCTTGTTTCCTTTCCTCACTGGGCTATTTCCCCTATTGTGTCCCCTGGGCTTATAGCATCCTGCTTTTCCAACTAGGGTTGTACCTTAGCACGTAATTATAATTATATATTTTGACATTTTGTGGTATTATATTTTTGTTATGTAAAATATACCTCATGTAAATATTATCAAGATATTACTATTGCAATTTGAAAAAAAGTCTGCTGATTACATTTAAACATATTTATCATTATAATTATTATTATCATTATTATTATTATTATTATTATTATTATTATTATTATCAGGTAGTAGTAGTAGTAGTAGTAGTAGTAGTAGTATTAGTATACTACTACTACTACTACTAATAATAATAATAATAATAATAATAATAATAATAATAATAATAATAATAACCATCATTATAATAATAAATACTTTTAAAATGTAATCAGCAGACTTTTTTTTCAAATTGCAATAGTAATATCTTCATAATATTTACATGAGGGTATATTTTACATCCCAAAAATATAATACCACAAAATGTCAAAAGATAACATGAAATAATCTCCAAAGGTATTGAAAACTGTAAAACAACCTATACAAACATGCTTCTCTCGTTTCCATTTCCTTACTCGTTAAGAAACGATATTTACATCTTTCTCTGTAAAAGAAATAGAGCAATTATATTGAATATCAAATATTGAGATCTTCAGAGAGAGAGAGAGAGAGAGAGAGAGAGGGAGGGAATACAATATTTAATATGTGCCAATAGCAGTGAGCTGAGAGAGAGAGAGAGAGAGAGAGAGAGAGAGAGAGAGGGGGGGTTGCAAAATAATATTCAACATATGCTAATACCAGTAAGCTGAGAGAGAGAGAGAGAGAGAGAGAGAGAGAGAATACAATATTAAACATGAGCTAATACCAGTAAGCTGAGAGAGAGAGAGAGAGAGAGAGAGAGAGAGAGAGAGAGAGATAATACAATATTAAACATGAGCTAATACCAGTAAGCTGAGAGAGAGAGAGAGAGAGAGAGAGAGAGAGAGAGACCTTCCCTCACGCTTGGAGAGTTCCCTGAGGAGGAGGACGGCCCTCCCAAAAACCATTATCCCTCGCCCGTTTCAGTAATAAAATTGTAAGGAATCTAATTTTCAGGATACCTGTCTCATCAGGATAGGTATGGATCCTAGAGCTTCTGAATGGAGCCTAAAATGTAGATAATCTTTAATCTAAATACATTTTGGGACAGAAACTCAATGCTCTCGAGTAGCCCGGACTGAAGAAATACTAACACTGTTTAAAATTTGTATTAAAAAACATTCATTCCAGGATTTTTACCGTTTTAACAGCGGATAGATCTCAAGATTTAAAGGTCACTCATGAATGGCAGAGGCAAGGGGACAGTGACATTGCCCTATCAAGCAGGACAATGCCCTAAAGACTGACCATATGTACACATGATCAGCGCCCAAGACCCTCTCCACCCAAGATAGGACGAGGGAGGACCAAGCAATGGCTGCTGATGACTCAGCAGCTAGACCTATAGGCTCCCCCAAACGCCCCATCCTTAGCTCACAAGGATGGTAAGGTTGCAGACACTAAAGGTACTAACGAGTCTGAGCGGGACTTGAACCACCGTCTGGCAAACACCAGGCAGAGACGTTACCGATCAGTGATATTACGGTCACCAACCCGTAAAAGTATGGTAAAAGTATTTGACTGCAATACGGC